>NW_027645475.1:0-39523 GCF_951640355.1 Cnephaeus nilssonii | reverse complement strand
GAGGAGCAGGAGGAGGAGGAGGAGGAGGAGGAGGGGGAGGGGGAGGAGGAGGAGGAGATGAAGGAGGAGAAGGAGGAGGAGGAGGAGGAGGAAGAGGAGGAGGAGCAGGAGGAGGAGGAGGAGGAAGAAGGAGGAAAAAGGAGGAGGAGGGGAAGAGGGGGAGGAGGGGGAGGAGGAGGAGATGAAGGAGGAGGAGGAGGAGGAAGGAGGAGGAGGGGGAGGAGGAGGAGGAGGAGGAGGAGGAGGAAGGAGGAGGAGGAAGGAGGAGGAGGAGGAGGAAGAAGGAGGAAAAAGGAGGAGGAGGGGGAAGAGGGGGAGGAGGGGGAGGAGGAGGAGATGAAGGAGGAGGAGATGAAGGAGGAGGAGGAGGAGGAAGGAGGAGGAGGGGGAGGAGGAGGAGGAGGAGGAGGAGGAGGAAGGAGGAGGAGGAGGAGGAAGAAGGAGGAAAAAGGAGGAGGAGGGGGGAAGAGGGGGAGGAGGGGGAGGAGGAGGAGATGAAGGAGGAGGAGATGAAGGAGGAGGAGGAGGAGGAGGAGGAGGAGGAGGAAGGAGGAGGAGGGGGAGGAGGAGGAGGAGGAGGAGGAGGAGGAGGAGGAGGAAGGAGGAGGAGGAGGAGGAGGAGGAGGAGGGGGAGGGGGAGGAGGAGGAGGAGGAAGGAGGAGGAGGGGGAGGAGGAGGAGGAGAAGAAGAAAGAGGTGGAGAACAACAAAAGAAAAGAAAAGAAAAGAAAAGAAAAGAAAAGAAAAGAAAAGAAAAGAAAAGAAAAGAAAAGAAAAGAAAAGAAAAGAAAAGCAAAGCTGAGGCCGACCTAGAAAGTTAACTCGGGGAGGAGGTCACACAGCTGAAGACAGGATGTCGGACAAGGGGACGGAGAGATGGAGCGTGCCAGGGACCAGGGGAGAACCCAGGAGTCTGGGCGACAGAGGCGGGGAGAGCAGGGCCCGGGGGACCCACCCCCTCCCGGCCGCAGGGGACGCGGGAGGGCAGCGGGGAGGAGGGAGGCGGGCTCAGATACAGGCAGTGGCGGGATGAAGCTGGCCCATCACTTAGCATCGCCAAGGCTGGCTGCGGAGACCCAAAAATAACCCTCAGACCCTGGAAATAGCAGAGGAAGCCAGCGGGGAGGGACGGCCAAGAAAAACCATCCTCTTTCTCCGCAGAGAGTCAACCCGTGATACTGTGCAAGCCGCCCGCCCCCAGGTGCTGGGGGAGGGGGCAGGGGGGCATGGTAGCTTTTATTTTATTTTATTATTTTTTTAAATATATATACTAGTGGCCCAGTGCACCAAATTTGTGCACGGGTGGGGGGTGATGTCCCTGCATCCTCTCCAATCTGGGACATCCCTCTTGCAATCCGGGACTGCTGGCTCCTAACCACTCGCCCTGCCGCCTGCTCGCCCCCAACTCCCCCCTCCCACTGCTGGCCTGCTCGCCCCCAACTTCCCCCCCATTGGCCTGCTTGCCCCCAACTGCCCCCCCACCAGCCTGCTCGCCCCCAACTGGCCCCCCCTCCTGGCCTGACCACCCCTAACTGGCCCCCCTCCTGGCCTGATCACCCCTAACCGCCTCTGCCTCAGCCCCGCCACCATGGCTTGGTCCAGAAGGACATCCAGAAGGTCTCCTAGAAGGTCTCCCAGTCTAATTAGCATATTACGCTTTTATTAGTATACATTTTTTTATTTCAGGAGGAAAGGGAGAGGGAGAGGGAGAGGGAGAGGGAGAGGGAGAGGGAGAGGGAGAGAGAGAGAGAGAGAGAGAAACATCCGTGATGGGAGAGAATCATGGACCGGCTGCCTCCTGCATGCCGCACACTGGGGATCGAACCCGCAACCCGGGCGTGTGTCCTGAGTGGGGAATCGAACCCTGACCTCCTGGTTCCTAGGCCGACGCTCAGCCCCTGAGCCACGCCGGCCGGGGTCTCTGTTAGCTTTTAGTCCTCACTGCTTCTGTGTGACTTATCACGGCGTGAATACGTTATCCGGGTGAAAATGTCAAATTCTGCCGTTAAAATGGAACGCACCTCTCCTGTCATGTTAAGTGTTTTTAAATTGATTTGGAGAGAGAGAGAGGAAGGAAGGGGGGAGAGAAACATGGATGTCCGAGGGACGCGTGGACCGGCTGCCTCCTGCACGCCCCACACTGGGGATGGAGCCCGCAACCCGGGCCTGCGCCCCAACTGGGAATCGAACCCTGGCCTCCTGCTTCATAGGCCGATGCCTAACCACTGAGCGACACCGGCCAGGGCTCCCCTCACGCCATTTACTAAGCTGCTCCCTGACACACACACATCACCGGGTGCCTCGTGACATACCTGACTGTACCTAACGGAGATTTATTCTCCCTGATACCCCACGGGCACTCGAAAAAGAACCGGGCCCTGGCCGGTGTGGCTCAGTGGATAGAGCGTCACCCTGCGGACCGAAGGGTCCCGGGTTCCATTCCGGTCAAGGGCACGTGCCTCGGAGGCAGGTTCCTCCCCGGCCCGGGCCCTGGTCAGGGTGGGTACAGGAGGCAACCCATCGATGTGTGTCTCTCTCTCTCACATCAATGTTTCTCTCTCTATGTCTCTCCCTCTCTCTTCCATTCTCCCTGAAAATCCACGGGACAATATCCTCGGGGGAGGATTAAAATAATCTATCTATATAAAAGCCTAAGGGACCCAATGACCGAGCGCTGTGATGCACACTGACCACCAGGGGGCAGACTCTCAGCACAGGAGCTGCCCCTGGTGGTCCGTGCGCTCCCACAGCCAACCTACCGCGGCCCTGTTCGCCCGCCAGGCCGAGGGACCTGACCCGTGCACGAATTCGTGCACCGGGCCTCTAGTAACAACAACAACAACAACAACAATAATAATAATATCACGCGGGGCCGATCTTCCCAGTCCCACAGCCTCGGGACCAGGACGTGAGGCTCAGCCGGGTGCTGAGGGGTGGTGTCTGCGGGGAAGACGGAGGATAGCAGGGGGGCGGGGCCGGGACCACCATCCCCACCCACCCCAGCGGGCATGCCGCCTCGCTCCGGATGGCTCTCTTCCACTCTCCCTAAACATTAATGGAAAAATACCCTCGGGGGAGGATTCACAAGAACAACAACAAAAAACGGTGAAAAAGAATCAGTATTTCCCCCGTCGGAACCATACAGGAAGATGCTAGTACACAGGCCCTGCCCGGCCGGCGTGGCTCCGTGGTTGAGCGTCAACCTAGGAACCAGGAGGTCAGGGTTCGATTCCCGGTCAGGGCACAGGCCCGGGCTGCAGGCTCCATCCCCAGTGGGGGGCGTGCAGGAGGCAGCTGATCCGTGATGTTTCTCTCTAGTCACGGATGTTTCTATTTCTCTCTCTCTCTCTCTCTCTCTCTCTCTCTCTCTCTCTCTCTCTCCCCCTCCTTCTCCCTCTCCCTTCTTTTCTGAAATTAATAAAAAATGCATTAAAAAAAACACACGCAAGACTCCAATCTGGGATTCCGTGGATAAACCCTTATGAGAACGGCTAATGCCAAGCTCGCGAGCAGCTGGCGTGATGAATCGCACGTCCCTGGGCGGGCACGGCTCGGGGAGCCCCCTTCCTCGAGGCCCCACGGACATGGGGGGGCGGGCGGGGGGTGTTAGGGATGTCCACTCCCCATCGCGAAAGGGAACTCCTGCCATTGGGGAGGAAACGCTGGCCCGGTTTTATTATTTTTAACCTTTTGCACTCGGATGTCAAGTGTGACTCGACACGGTTAGCCTTAGAATAAAGGAATCGAGAAAAAAGCAAGCAAGTGCAAAGGGTTAAAAATATATATATTTCATTGATTTTTTACAGAGAGGAAGGGAGAGGGAGAGAGAGGTAGAAACATCGATGAGAGAAAAACATCGATCAGCTGCCTCCTGCACGCCCCCTACTGGGGATGTGCCCGCAACCAAGGTCCATGCCCTTGACCGGAATCGAACCCGGGACCCTTCCGTCCGCAGGCCGGCGCTCTATTCACTGAGCCACACCGGTCAGGGACCGCTGGCCCGATTTCAAATGCACGGGCCGGCGCGTTTAAAATAGGTCACCCTGGCTCTTTAAGACCCACTTCAGGAGGGACGGGGGAGTGAGAAATAAAACTGATCAGCACGGAGGGAGGGAGGGAAGTCCCGGAGGGAGGGAGACGCGGCTGGACCGCGTGCACACAGCTGCTTTCCTCGCCGGCGGACCGAATCATTCGAAAGCCGCGGCTCACGTGCGAAAACACTCCAACCTGCAGAGGGTTTTCTGTGGGTTTGTTTGAGCCAAACTGCTGACAACTGCCGGGAAGCAGAATTCTCAGCGGATGGGGGCATGACGCTCCGGAGACTGGCTGCGTTCCGCCTATTTTTACACATTGCCATCAAAGGAGGGGACGTAGGTGGGTGACAGGAAATCCACTGGGGATGGATGAGGGAGGCGGGAGCAAGCAAAGCGGGGAAACCCCTGGGATTGGATAAAAGGTAAGATGATGGACACCTGCTTCTTTTACTTAGGTGGGTGCGGGAGAGTTAACAGTCAGCAATCCAATCCTATGTAATAAAGAGGTAATATGCAAATTGACCATCACGCCCTCACAAGATGGCTGCCTACGACCAGGCCGGCTTGGGGGGGTGGTTAGTGAGGGACGACCAAATGACTGAACAGCAGGTTGCATGGGGCGACCAGGCTGGTGGTGGGGGCCATGAGGGACGATTAGGCCAGCAAGAGGGGCAGTTGGGGGCGACCAGGCCAGCAGGGGAGGCAGTTGGGGGTGACCAAGCTGGCGGGGGGGGGAGGATAGTTGGGGGCGACCAGGCTGGCACACAGAGGCAGTGAGCGATTTCGAATTATTATTATATATCCTATATAATAAAGAGCTGATATGCAAATGGTCGTTACACCCTCACGCCCTTGTGCTGGAACTGCTCAGACACTCAACACGGGGAGAGAGGAATGGGGACCAGCCAGGCTGTGGCCTGGGAGAGGGACAAGCCGCCCGCCGCGCGGTCCCGGGCGCCTGTGGCTGCGGTTGGCTTGGGCGAAGCCAGCCTGGGTCCTGGGTGCCTGTGGCTGCGGCTGGCCGGAGGGAGGGAAGCTGGGGTTCCGGGTGCCTGCAACCAGCTGGAGGAGGAAATCCTGGGTCCCGGGTACAGGGCAAGGCAGAGGTGGTTAGGGGCAATCAGGCC
Organism: Cnephaeus nilssonii; assembly: GCF_951640355.1. NCBI lineage: Eukaryota > Metazoa > Chordata > Mammalia > Chiroptera > Vespertilionidae > Cnephaeus > Cnephaeus nilssonii. The sequence goes on along the minus strand of NW_027645475.1, from coordinate 34,363 downwards.
AACAAGGGAACAGTTAGGGGCGATCAGGCAGGCAGGGGAGCAGTTAGGAATGATCAGGCAGGCAGGGGAGCAGTTAGGGGTGATCAGGCAGGCAGGGGAGCAGTCAGGAGCGATCAGGCAGGCAGGGGAGCAGTTAAGGGCGATTAGGCAGGCAGGGGAGCAGTTAGGAGCGATCAGGCAGGCAGGCAGGCAGGCGAGCAGTTCGGAGCCCGAGGTCCCCAATTGCGAGAGGCAGTCGGACATCCCCTGCGGGGTCCCGGATTGGAGAGAGTGCAGGCTGGGCTGATTTTTCTTACAGAGAAGAAGGGTGAGGGATAGAGAGTCAGAAACATCGATGGGAGAGAAACATCAATCAGCTGCCTCCTGCACGCCCCCTACTGGGGATGTGCCCACAACCAAGGTACATGCCCTAGACTGGAATCGAACCCGGGACCTTCCAGTCCGCAGGCCGATGCTCTATCCACTGAGCCACACCGGTCAGGGCTAAATATATTTTTATTGATGTCAGAGAGGAAGGAAGAGGGAGAGAGAGAGAGAGAAACATCAATGACGAGAGAGAATCAAGGATCGGCTGCCTCCTGCACGCCCCCCCCCCCCCCCCGGGGATTGAGCCTGCAACCCAGGCCTGTGCCCTTGACCGGAATCGAACCTGGGACCCTTCGGTCCGCAGGCCGACGCTCTACCCACTGAGCCACACCGGCCAGGGCTTATTTATTGATGAGAGAGAGAGAGAGAGAGAGAAGCATTGCTGTGTTGTCCCACTTTCTGATGCACTCACCGGTTGATCCTTGTCTGTGCCCCGACTGGCGATCGAACCCGCCACCCTGGCGTATTGGGACGAAGCTCTAACCCCTGAGCTCAGGGCCGGGGGCTGACATTCACTTTTTCACATGCAAATATTGGCACCTGGGGAACGGTTCCTTACTAGTGTTGTTCACAGCCAACACGACCTGTCCGTTCACCGGTTTACAGAAGGGTAAACTGAGGCACAGAGCAACAGCAAGGGCAGGGGATTCAAACCCAGGCGCCCCCCCCCCCCCCCCGGAGGTCCTCCCTCCCCCCAGCCCCAGGGCTCCCGGGACTAATCCTTCGCCACCTGCATCTTATCAGACCTCAGGGGACAAAGGGCAAACTCCGCAGAGCCATGGGGGCGGGGAGTCCCCCCCAAAGGCATTCCAGGGGCCCCCTCCTTAGAAAATTCCTTCCCTCCCCTTTCAATGGATTTGCAGGGGCTCACCGGGCATTCTTCTCCTTCAGAAAACCCTTGAGACAAAAACGCGGAATTCCAGCGGAGGGGGAGGGGGACGTGGCTCTCCAAGGGTATTCAAAGTCATCTTTCAAATGCAAATTGAAGGTTTTTTTTTTTATTTTTTTTTTTTTGTGCCATAGAAAACCTGGGAACAATGAGAGACTTTAAGCCATTAGCCCAGCACCCAGCGCCCCTGCATCAGGGGCTGGGTTTGTTGGAGGACTGAAATGTGTAAGATCTTTCCTGCCTCCTCACGCTCAGATCCTGGGATTCTGAGAAAAGAAACCCCCCAAAAATACTAGGGAGCCCGGCCGGCGTGGCTCTGTGGCTGAGCGTCGACCTAGCAACCAGGAGGTCAGGTGTGGACGAACGGGGCCACGTGCTGACCTGGCAGCTCAGGGGAGGCCTGCGTGTCGGCCCTGCAAACTCAGAGACCTAACGTCACCCCACAGGATGGTCTGAACTTAAACTTGAACGAGAAGCAGGGATGGTGGGGGGTCACCTCCTAGGCCGGTGTCTTCCCGGACAAGGTCAGCCTTTGCCTTCACGGAGCCTGTCCCATACATACTAGAGGCCCAGTGCACGAATTCATGCATGGGTGGGGCCGGGCCGGCCCACCCCGATCAGGTGTGTATGTGTGGGGGGGGGGCGATCAGGGGTGGGGCCGGCCAGGGGAAGGGCCGTGGTGGATGGTAGGCTGGCCCCGCCCCCTGGTCGAACTCCCGGTCGGACTCCTGTTCTAGGGGACAATTTGCATATTAGCCTTTTATTATATAGGATTTTAATGTTTTACTTATTGGTTTTAAAGAGAGATGAAAGGAGAGCGAGAGGAACAGTGATGTGCTGTTCCACTTACAGATGCATTCATTCTTGTACGTGTGCCCTGACCGGGGGTCGAACCCACCACCTGGGTGTATGGGGACGACGCTCTAACCAGCTGAGCTACCGGCCAGGGAAGGTGTATAGATGCAAATGGCAGGAATGTTTCATGTTACTTTTTTTAAAAAAATATATTTTATTGATTTTTTACAGAGAGGAAGGGAGAGGGAGAGAGAGTTAGAAACATCGATGAGAGAGAAACATCGATCAGCTGCCTCCTGCACACCCCCTACTGGGGATGTGCCCGCAACCAAGGTACATGCCCTTGACCGGAATCGAACCTGGGACCCTTCAGTCCGCAATCCGACGCTCTATCCACTGAGCCAAACCGGTCAGGGCTGGAATGTTTCACGTTAGAAGGACGCCAGGGGTCACTGAAAAACGCGGCGATGACAAGCACAGACCCCGAGACTTCCTGGAGCTCTTTCTGACAACGGGGATAAATCAGGAAGTCGAACCCGCGCACAACCACCTGGCATCGCACAACTTTGCCGTCCACCTAATTACACGACCCACCCCCCTCTGGTTCTGCCCAGGACAGCCCCCCAAAACAGCTCTGGAGCAAGACGGATCTTGCACCCTGGCCAGTGTGGCTCAGTGGATAGAGCGTCGGCCGGGGAACTGAAGGGTCCCGGGTTCGATTCCAGTCAAGGGCACATGCCCAGGATTGTGGGCTTGATCCCAAGTAGGGGGCGTGCAGGAGGCAGCCGATCCATGATTCTCTCTCATCATGGATGTTTCTCTCTCTCTCTCTCTCCCTCTCCCTTCCTCTTTGAAATCAATACAAATATGTTTTTAAAAACCTATACTGATAAAAGCGTAATATGCTAATTAGACTGGATAGACCGGACATCTTCCGGTTGTCCTTCCGGACAAAGCCATGGTAGCGGGGGCCAAGGCAAAGGTGGTTAGGGGCGATCAGGCTGGCAGGGGACAGCAGTCAGGGGCGATCAGGCTGGCAGGCAGAAACAGTTAGGGGCAATCAGGCCAGCAAGCAGGCAGAGGGGTTAGGGGCGATCAGGCAGGCAGACAGGCAGAGGGGTTAGGGGCGACCAGGCAGGCAGACAGAGGAGTTAGGGGTGATCAGGCAGGTAGACAGAGGCAGTTAGGGGTGATCAAGCCGGCAGGCAGAGGCAGTTAGGGGCGATCAGGCAGGCAGGTGAGCCGTTAGGAGCCAGCGGTCCCAAATTGCGAGAGGGATGTCCGACGGCCGGTTTAGGCCCGATCCCTGGGGGTCCTGGATTGGAGAGGGTGCAAGCCGGGCTGAGGGACCTCCTTCACCACCCCTTACCCCGTGCATGAATTTCATGCACCGGGCCTCTAGTAAATAAATAAAAATAAAAAGCAATGGAAAAAAATATCCTCGGGTGAGGATGAACAAAAAAAAAAAAGGAGGACGGATCCTGCTATCATTGCCGCCCGCAGCCTCCCTCTGTGGCTGTGGCCTGAATACAGGGCTTGCTGGTCACTTTAGCGCAGCGTCTCCGCCCGCGTTTCACTGTACCCCTTTAATGAAAAGGCGGGCGGAGGAGCTGTGGGATCACGCGGGTCCCGGACACCATCGGGGCTCCCTGTTTCATTCCCGTGAACGAGACGCCCCGAGGCGGCGGGTAGCCGTTCGCCTGCGCGTGAATGGCCGGGACTTCCCAGAAACAGGAGGTTTCCAGGTTCCCGCGGAGCCCCTGCCGATCAATACCGCGGAAGTTATCAATGAGCGGCAGGCGGTCCGGGAGCCCCGAAGACGCGACAGGAAGCCGAGGGACCAGGCATCGTGGGAGCATTCGTAGATTTGTACAAATCATATATATATATATTTTAGCCCTGACCGGTGTGGCTCAGTGGACAGAGCGTCGGCCTGCGGACTGAAGGGTCCCAGGTTCGATTCCGGTCAAGGGCATGTACCTTGGTTGCGGGCACATCCCCAGTAGGGGGTGTGCAGGAGGCAGCTGATCGATGTTTCTCTCTCATCAGTGTTTCTGATTCTCTATCCCTCTCCCTTCCTCTCTGTAAAAAAATCAATAAAATATATATATTTTTAAAAGTTACTAATGCATAGCCCTAGCCAGTTTGGCTCAGCGGATAGAGGATCAGCCTGCAGACCGACGGGTCCCGGGTTCGATTCTGGTCAAGGACACATGCCCGGGTTGCAGGCTCCATCCCCCGTGGAGGGCGTGCAGGAGACACGGATCGATGATTCTCTCTCCTCATGGATGTTTCTCTCTCCCTCTCCCTTCCTCTCTGAAATCTATAAAATATATATATATTTTTTTAAAAAATACGAATGCATTGGCCGTGCCCCAAAGCTAAAACAGGACAGGCCGGGCTCACTCAAAGACGCTCTTTCCCCTTCACTGCAAATGAAGCAAACATCCGTCAGGCCCACACCCACCGAGTGAGGCTCGCCCTGGTATTATCTGCGCGTGTGTGTGTGTGTGGGGGGGGGGGGGGGGCAGGGAAGGATGGAAGGGAGCGATTTCTTTAAACACTAGTGGCCCGGTGCATGAAATTCGTGCATGGTGGGGGCGGGGGGCTCCCTCAGCCCGGCCTGCACCTTCCCCAATCAGACATCCCTCTCCCAATCTGGGACCACTGGCTCCTAACCGCTCACCTGCCTGCCTGCCTGCCTGATCGCCCCTAACCGCTCTCCCCTGCTGACTTGATCGCCCCTAATTGCCTCTGCCTGCCTGATCGCCTCTAACTGCCTCTGCCTCGGCCCTCGCCACCATGGCTTTGTCCGGAAGGAAGCTGGACGTACGGAAGGTGGCCGGTCGACCCGGTCTAATTAGCATGTTACCCTTTCATTAGTATAGATTCCTTCAGATGGAAGCACCCGGTGCTCCCCGTGATCGGAGCATGCGGCCCCCACAGCCCTAATAATCTATCTAATAAGAGGATAATATGCAAATTGGTCGGGACGAGTCGCGTAACGACGGATCAGCAGGCTGCGTCCCCGCCCCCTGTGCCGGCCCAGAGACATGAGGCTCGCATCCCCGACCCCCTGCGCCCGCCCAGGGGTCTGCAGGCCTCCTGCACTGGGACGGGGCACAGGCCAGGCTGGGGGGATCCCCCACCCGCCGCCCCGAGTGCACAAATTTCGTGCACCGGGCCACTAGTTGTACTGATCATGCTAAGCAACGCTGACAGCCCACTGCGCTCTTACTAAGAGGAAGGCATGTGCTGGAGCACGCATCAGGAGGTGGTGGTGGTTATTATTTGTCACTAGAGGCCCGGTGCACAACATTCGTGCACAGGGAGATGGGAGGGTCCCTCCGCCCGGCCAGGGCCCTCTCGCAGTCCAGAGCCCCTTGGGGGATGTCCGCCTGCTGGCTTAGGCCTGCTCCCCGCGAACCCGGCTTCTAGCTGAGCGGCGCTCCCCCTATGGGAGCACACTGACCACCAGGGGGCAGCTCCCGCATTGAGCGTCTGCCCCCTGGTGGTCAGAGCGTGTCATAGCGACCGGTCGTTCTGCCATTCGGTCAATTTGCATGTTAGCCTTTTATTATATAGGATTATTATTACTGCCATTATCATTTTTTTAAAATATATTTTTATTGATTTCAGAGAGGAAGGGAGAGGGATAGAGAGATAGAAACATCCATGATGAGAGAGAATCACGGATCGGCTGCCTCCTGCACGCCCCCTACTGGGGATGGAGCCCGCAACACAGGCATGTGCCCTTGGCCGGAATCAAACCTGGGACCCTTCAGTCCACAGGCTGACATTCTATCCACTGAGCCACACCAGCTAGGGCCATTATCATTTTTTAAAATATATTTTTATTGATTTCAGAGAGGAAGGGAGAAACATCAATGATGAGAGAGAATCATTGACCGGCTGCCTCCTGCATGCCCCCTACTGGGGATCAAGCCTGTAACCCGGGCATGTGCCCTTGACCAGAATCGAACCCGGGACCCTTCAGTCCTCAGACTGATGCTCTATCCACTGAGCCAAACCGGCCAGGGCATCATTTTATTTTTAAATATATTTTATTGATTTTTTACAGAGAAGAAGAGAGAGGGATAGAGAGCTAGAAACATCGATGAGAGAGAAACATCGATCAGCTACCTCCTGCACACCCCCTACTGGGGATGTGCCCGCAACCAAGGTACATGCCCTTGACTGGAATCGAACCTGGTTCCCTTGAGTCCGCAGGCCGACGCTCTATCCACTTAGCCAAACCGGTTTCGGCATCATTTTTAAATATATATATTTTCATTGATTTCAAAGAGAGGAAGGGAGAGAGAGAGAGAGAGAGAAACATCCATGGTGAGAGAGAATCATGGATCGGCTGCCTCCTGCACGCCCCCCACTGGGCATGGAGCCTGCAAACCAGGCATGTGCCCTGACCAGGAATTGAAGCGTGATGCCGCAACCTTTTACGGCGGGGGTTCAGAATCTGAAGAAGGGTCCGCGCGCCAATGAAAACACTCGACAAGAAATACGAATTTAGAAGGCACGGGGGGCGGGGGCAGGTGGAAACCTCTCTCTCAGAGAGGCTCACTGAAACCGGGTCCGGTCTGCTTTTATTCCGTGTTAGATACACATCTTGCCCTCAGTAAGCACGGCCAACAGGTAGCAGACAGACCGTCTCAAAGCTCAATAAAGATCAGCAAACATTTACTTCGGGGCTATCAGGTCGGGGACATTGCTTCGAGCCACTGCTATCTCAGCACGAAACAAACAACCCGGTGCATCGCTCTGGTCCCGCCAAAGCTCAAGGTCCATCAGCCTTCCGCGTCCCTCGGTGCACTCTCACGATGGCCTGGACCATGGATGGCTCCCCGCCGCGTGACCTCCTGGCCCACAGGTCGACGCCCAGCCACAGAGTCACGCCCGTGGGGCACCACCCTCCGTTTCCACGCACCTGGCTTTAGTGTTAAGCTCTTCATCACGGGCTGGTCTCGTACAGGGCGTCGCCTATTTTCTTTCCGGAAGGATCCGCGTGCTTTCTCGCCGGACGCCGGACGCCCTTCCTAACAGGTTCCCTGCTCATTCAGAGTCCGTAGATTCCTGGCATTCTCCCCTCGCTGGCCTGGCCGGTCCCTCTGAGACCACAGGGCCTCAGAGATGTCAGGTCATTCACTCCAGCACGTCCAGAGACGCCACGCCCAGAGAGCCCTAACGGTAAACATCGCTCGCCACCGACAGACGCTCTTCCGACCCGGGGTACCCAGCCACCGTCCCGGGACTTACGGGTTTTCCTATACCGGATCCCACGAAATCACACGAACGCCGTGACACGGCCCCGCGTGGTGACAGATTCAAAATGCCGCTGAGATTGAACCCGCACTTTCACAGCACGCAGGGTCAGCGTGGGGTTCAGGACCCTCCGGGGGACCCACCATAGCGTCCGGCACAAGCACGGAATCGCTACATGTGTGTTTAATGGATCATGGCCGGCTGGTCCCATGAATGAATGAATGAATGAATGAATGAATGAATGAACAGGAAGATGAAATGTTAAACCTTCCGAAATCTGCCTTTCGCATTCAGGCCATGAGTCTCTTGTTTATCAGCGGTGAGCGGAATCGCGAATGCCCCAGCTCTCTCGTTGCTCTAGATCCGTGGTCGGCAAACCGCGGCCCGCGAGCCACAGGCGGCTCTCTGGCCCCTTGAGTGTGGCTCTTCCACAAAATACCACGGCCTGGGCGAGTCTATGTTGAAGAAGTGGCGTTAGAAGAAGGTTAAGTTTAAAAAATTCGGCTCTCCAAAGAAATTTCAATCGTTGTGCCGTTGATATTTGGCTCTGTTGACTGATGAGTTTGCTGACCACTGCTCTAGATTAAAACGTTTACATCGGGCCCTGGCCGGTGTGGGCCGGTGGGTAGGGCGTCGGCCTGCAGACAGAAGCGTTCCAGGTTCGATTCCCAGTCAGGGCCTGTGCCTAGGTTGTGGGATCGATCCCCATTGCGGGGCGTGGAGGAGGCAGCCGATCCGTGATTCTCTCTCATCATGAATGTTTCTATCTCTCCCTTACTCTCTGAAATCAATAAAAATATATATATATATTTTTTAAATGTTTCATCAGAAATACTCTCAGCTTCGTTCTCCGGGTTACTGACCTGCGTGGGTTTATACTTTCAAACTAGTTTGATCTGCTCCCTCTGGAGCCACAGGTCCCAGTTCCATTTTTTGTTTGTTTGTTTAAATATATTTTATTGATTTTTTTTTTAACAGAGAGGAAGGGAGAGGGAGAGTTAGAAACATCGATGAGAGAGAAATACCCATCAGCTGCCTCCTGCACACTCCCTACTGGGGATGTGCCCACAACCAAGGCACATGCCCTTGACCGGAATTGAACCCGGGACCCTTCAGTCTGCAGGCCGACGCTCTATCCACTGAGCCACACCGGTTAGGGCTTCTATTTTTAATCCTACCTAATAAAAGGCTAATATGCACATCGACCAAACGGCGGAACGACTGGTCGCTAGGATGCGCACTGACCACCATGGGGCATACGCTCAACGCAGGAACTGCCCCCTGGTGGTCAGTGCGCTCCCACAGGGGGAGCGTTGCTCAGCCAGAAGCCGGGCTCATGGCTGGCGAGCTCAGCAGCGATGGCGGGAGCAGTCGGACATCCCCCGAGGGCTCCCGGACTGTGAGAGGGTGCAGGCCAGGCTGAGGGACCCCCCCCCCACTAGTGCACGAATTTCATGCACCGGGCCTCTAGTGTGCAATAAAACAGAACATATTCTGCCATGTGCACCGCCCTATGAAACATCAAATACTGTGTTGAACCACCTGCTTCAGATCTAGAGACATCCGTGTGTGTGTGTGTGTGTGTGTGTGTGTGTGTGTGTGAATCAAGATATAAAAATGTGTTTCTTACTTTGGGGGTCGCCATCCAAAGAGCCTGAGACCCTGTCCGGGCAGCTTAGTCGATTAGAGCATTGTCCCAATATGCCAAGGATACGGGTTCGACCCCTGGTCAGGGTACATACAAGAATCGGCCAGTGAATGCAATAATCCTACATAACAAAAAGGCGATATGCAAATTGACCCTCATGCCCTCACACAAGATGGCCACCCCCATGTGGTCAAAGATGGCCGGCCAGGGAGGGTAGTTGGGGGCGACCAGGTCTGCAGGGGAGGGCAGTTGGGGTGACCAGGCCAGCAGGGGAGGGCAGTTGGGGGCGACCAGGCCTGCAGGGGAGGGCAGTTGGGGGGGACCAGGCCTGCAGGGGAGGGCAGTTAGGGGCAACCAGGCCAGCAGGGGAGGGCAGTTAGGGGCGACCAGGCCTGCAGAGGAGGGCAGTTGGGAGCGACCGGGTCTGCAGGGGAGGGCAGTTGCGGTGGGACCGGGCCAGCAGGGAAGGGCAGTTGGGGGGAACTGGGCTGGCAGGGGAGAGCAGTTGGAGGGGACCAGGCCTGCAGGCGAGGGCAGTTGGAGGGGACCAGGCCTGCAGGGAAGGAAGGGCAGTTGGGGGTGACTGGGCCAGCAGCGGAGGGCAGTTCGTGGGGACCAGGCCTGCAGGGAAGGGCAGTTGGGGGTGATCGGGCTGGCAGGGGAGCAGTTAGGTGTCGATCAGGCTGGCAGGGGAGTGGTTAGGGGCAATCAGGAAGGCAGGCAGGCGAGCGGTTGGGAGTCAGCAGTCCTGGATTGTGAGAGGGGTCCCAGATTGGAGAGGGTGCAGGCTGGGCTGAGGGACACCCCCCACCCATGCACGAATTTCGTGCACCGGGCCTCTAGTAATAATAATAATTTTAAAAGGTGTGAAAAGCCCAAGACAAGAAGTCGTGTACGATTTCTTCAAATCCTAAGACCCTCCTGTTGGATAGGTGTGCCTGGCAGTCGAGGGTGGCGTTCCGGCTTAATGTTAAACACATCATGTGCAAAATGTAGATACATCATCAGATAATTCAGAGCGAAACCCTATCCCAGAACCACGCCCTGCATTCAACTGAGCGTGACCCGAGCCTCCAGGAAGTAGCTACGCCTCACAGATGTTGTAACGCAGACACACCTGCCTCCGCGGGCAAAGGGCGGATGCTCAGGTAGGGAAGGACAGGGCGCTACAGGCATCTTATCATAAAACCTACTCAAGGGAGAACTTCACTCTCTCAATTAAAAAAGCCTAATGCCAAACCCTTATTTCATATACATATATATACACTTATATATATACATTTATATACATATATAGATGTATATACACTAGTGGCCTGGTGCACGAAATTCGTGCACTGGAGGTGGGGTCCCTCAGCCCGGCCTGCACCCTCTCCAATCTGGGACCCCTCAGGGGATGTCTGACTGCCGGGATGGGGCCTAAACCAGCAGTCGGACATCCCTCTCGTAATCTGGGACCGCTGGCTCCTAACCGCTCACCTGCCTGCCTGTCTGATCGCCCCTAACCACTCTGCCTGCCTGCCTGCCAGCCTGCTCTCCCCCAACTGCCCCCCCCTTGCTGGCCTGATCATACCCAACTGCCTCCCCTCTACCAGCCTGCTCATCCCCAACTTCCCCCTCCCCTGCTGGCCTGATTGTCCACAACTGCCCCCCCTGCCGGCCTGCTCACTCCCAAATGCCCCCCCACCAACCTGATCACCCCCAACTGCCTCCCCCACCAACCTGATCACCCCCAACTGCCCTCTTCTCCTGGCATGATCACCCCTAACCGCCTCTGCCTTGGCCCTGCCACCATGGCTGTGTCTGGAAGGATGTCTGGAAGGTCTCCCGGTCTAATTAGCATATTACCCTTTTATTAGTATAGATTGATTTCAGAGAGGAAGGGAGAGGGAGAGAGAGAAACATCCATGATGAGAGAGAATCATGGATCGGCTGCCTCCTGCACGCCCCCCACGGGGGATGGAGCCCTCCACCCGGGCAGGTGCCTTGACCGGGAATCGAACCCTGACCTCCTGGTTCCTAGGTCGACGCTCAACCACGGAGCCACGCCGGCCGGGCCCAACCCCTTCTTTTGAATACCTTTGTCACCGACAGCAACACACAGACCGTGAGCAAAACATACCTTTGACACCCTTTCCCGGAACAGGTGGCTCTGAACAACCTGTGGCTTCTGACTCAATGTATTTGCATACGACATCCGTGTCTGCCCGGAAAAGCCGGGATCCCAGTGACACGGGACTTCAGCACTTGGAGAGGCCACATGCATGACATCTCAAGGACTTCCTGGTGGCCAAGCCATTTTTTTCCCCCCAGAACAGCAAAGGGTATAACGTACGAGCTCCTTTAGGCTCAGGATTGGGGACAGGGTCTCCTGAGTAAGTCCCGCAAACACATTTTATTTTTATGTTTATTTTTTTAAATATATTTTTATTGATGTCAGAGAGGAAGGGGGAGGGAGAGGGAGAGAGACAGAAACATCCATGAGGAGAGAGAATCATGGGTCGGCTGCCTCCTGCACGCCCCCCACGGGGGATCGAGCCCACAACCCGGGCATGCGCCCTTGACCAGGAATCGAACCCGGGATCCTTTCGTCCACAGGCCGGCGCTCTACCCACTGAGCCACACCGGCCAGGGCTCAGCAAACACGTTTTAGGGAAAAGCTGTGTAGGGAGGGGTTAAGGCCACAGGGGTGCCCACAGACTTACTCTGCGACCCTGTCCCCTGAGGATGTCCCCGCAGACACCCTCCCCGGTCTGTCCACCCACCTCTGACCTCGGGCGGGGGAGGGGAGGTCACAGACAGAAGAAGAAAAAAAAAAGGGCGCCGGGTGAAGTGACTGGCCCAGTTTTGCCCAAGCGGAGAATGGAACTCAAGTGTTCTGTTTGCCCTGGCGGGATGGCCCTCAACTTGAGCCTGGCCCCGTCCAGGGCCCTCCCTCCCGTGGATGCCAATCCAAGGTAAAGAGAACCCCCAAACCCTGGAACACCCACGAGCACCCTGGGTTGCTTGCCCAGGCTCAGGGAAGGCTGCCAGGCGGCGGGGGGCGGGCGGGCACCCCTCGCGTCCTGCCCGCGCGGCTACTCTGCCCACCAGGGCGCCAACTTCACACCCCGGGGGGCCCTCCAGCACCGCACCCCCAGCCAAGCCTTTGGGGGGGGGGGGGGTCGGCCCATCTCACTCCTGGGCTTCCCCGGAACCAGACAGGCAGAGGTCTCCAGGCGCCCTGTGCCCGGCCCAAGGTCACAGGAGCCCCAGGGACCTTCCGTCTCCGGGCTGCAACTCACACACACACACACACACACACACACACACACACACATACACACACTCCACGCCAACCCAGCCGCCTTCTTCCAGCCGGGGAGCACCCCACGCGCCACTTGGGGTGACCAGAGCCACAGAAGACCCAGCCAGGGGGAAAGGCCGGGGGCACCCAGGTGTGCGCGCCCCAGCGGGCAAAACCCTCCGGAGTCCGGGCTCTCCAGGAACCTCAGGGGTGATGGAAGGGGTTGGGGGGGGTGGGCGGGGAACAAGGCCAGGACGCATCAGGAGGCGAACGCACAGCCCAGGAGGCACCCCGCTACCCGACCCGTCTCCCTTCCCCGCACGCAGCCCAGGCCGGGCCGGGCCGGGCCGGACCGTCTCTCCGCCGCCCTCCCCCTGCCCCCGGGGGCGCGCGCGCGGGCTCACCGGGTGCGCAGCGCCTGCCAGGCGGCGTCGATGTCCGCGTAGAGGTTCTGCTCCGAGGGCCGGCCCGAGCTGACGCCGTAGCCCGAGTAGTCGTAGGAGAAGATGTTGCAGTTGATGCGCGAGCCCAGGCCGATGTAGAAGCTGCACATCTGGCCCAGGTCCACGGCGTTGCCGTGCGAGAAGAGCAGCGTGTAGCGGCCGGCGGGCGCGCAGCGCACGAACATGCAGCCCAGCCGGTTGTCGCGGGCCGTGCGCGAGAAGAAGACCTCGACGGCGTCCAGCTCGCGCTGCGAGTACTGCCAGTCGGCGCGCTCGCTCAGGTGCAGGGAGCACGCGCCCGCGCCCTCCTCCGCCGCCGCCGGGCTGGCCGCGGGGATCGGGGTGGCCGCGTGCGCCGGGGCCGGGGCCGGGGCCGGAGCCGGAGCGGCCGGGGCGGCGGGGACCGGAGTGGCCGAGGCGGCCGGGCCCGGGCCAGCGCGCTGCTCGGGCGCCAGCACCGTGTAGGTGGGCTCGGGCGGCAGGAAGGCCAGCTTGGCGGCGATGCGGCTCGGGCAGGGCGGGCAGCAGAAGAGCCAGCACAGCTCGCCCAGCGAGAAGCCGTTCATCCTGGGGCCGGGCTCGGGCATCGGGGCGGCTGGGCCCCCGCCGGCCGGGCAGGCGGGCAGGAGCGAGGCGGGCGCGCGGGCGCGGGGAGCGCGCGGAGGGAGGCGGGGCCGGCGGGCGCGGCGGGGCGGGGCGCGGCGGGTCAGCGGAGGCCCCGGCGCCGCTGCCGCCGCCCGGGGGAGGCGTGGAGGGCCCGGGCCCGCGCGCGGCGCACAAAGCCGGCGGCCATGGCGGAGGCGCCCCGTTCCCCCGCGCGCCCTCCGCCCTCCCTCCCCCGGCCACTTCCGGGGACCGCGCGGCGGCGCCACCCCGGGACGCGCTCCGGGCGCGCGCCCTCCCCGCCTGGGAACCGGCCGCCGGGGGGATCCCAGGGCGCCCGCGTGAAGGGGAGCGGGTGGCCTCCGGGGAGGAGGTGGCCCCGCGCTGCCCGCCCCCTGGGGTTCCCTTCGCGGATCCCCAAGTTCTGTGCGGCTCGGAGGCCCTTGGGAACCCAGCCGAGCAATGGCTGGGAGAGCGTGGGAAGGGCCTGCAGCGTTCCGGGCCGCCTCTTCCTGGGTCTCTGTCCCGGGAGGGGTGGGTCGTGGGGCCGGGGGGTCGTGGCTGTTCCCTCCCCGGCCCCCCGACAGGGTCCCCGAGGCAGCGAAAGGCAGGCGGGCCCGCGTGCGCCCGGCAGCCAGCCTCCCCGAGTTGCCATTCGCGCGCCCACGCGCACGGGACACCCTGGGGGTAACTCCGGGCCCTTGGCGGGGCGACTTCCTGCCCCCCGGTTTCGGGCCACGGTTTGGAAGTGGTCTGAACCCCCAAACAAGATTTCCTTCGGGGATTGAAATCCACCGCGTGCGCCCCGGCCGGTGTGGCTCAGTGGATAGAGCGTTGCCCTTGGACGGAAGGGTCCCGGGTTCAGTTCCGGTCAAGGGCACGGACCTCGGTTGCAGGTTTGGTGGCGGTGCGTGCAGGAGGCAGCCCATGGATGGGTCTCTCTCGCACATCGATGTTGCTCACCCTCTCTCCCTCTCTCTTACACTCTCTCTCAAAAATCAATGAAATGGGAGGATCAACAACAAAAAATACAAATAAAAAAATAAAATAAAATGGAGACACCTTTATAAGGTAGTTAAAATAAATTAAATGGCCCTGGCCGGTTTGGCTCAGTGGATAGAGCCTCGGCCTGCGGACTGAAAGGTCCCAGGTTCGATTCCGGTCAAGGGCATGTACCTTGGTTGCGGGCACATCCCCAGTAGGGGGTGTGCAGGAGGCAGCTGATCGATGTTTCTCTCTCATCGATGTTTCTAACTCTCCCTCTCACGTCCTCTCTGTAAAAAATCAATAAAATAAATTTTAAAAATAATAATAAGTAAAAAAATAAAATAAATCCACTGGCATCTTGGCACTCACCTTTACGTGACATTTTTTTTTAAAACTATTTTACAAAATACAAAATACACTGAGTGGCCAGATGATGATGATCTCTGAACGCATAATAATCTGGCCACTCAGTGTAAATCTATTACCAGATTGTAGATACAAGATAATTGCCATTTACATGCAGCAAACATTAATATTTCAAGAAAAACTTTTAAATATAATAATATTACATGCAATAAACAATATTTCAAGAAAGACTTTTAAATATAACAATATGACATGTCGCCCTGGCTGGTGTGGCTCAGTGGATAGAGCATCGGCCTGTGGACTGAAGGGTCCCGGGTTCGGTTCCGGTCAAGGGCAGGCACCTTGGTTGCGGGTACATCCCCAGTAGGAGGTGTGCAGGAGGTGGCTGATCAATGTTTCTCTCTCATCGATGTTCCTAACTCTCCCTCTCCCGTCCTCTCTGTAAAAAAAATCAATAAAATATATATATTTTTTAAAACAAACAATCTGACATGCAATAAACACTCATATTTCATAGGTGACTTTTTTAATCTAACTCAGCGCATTGACCCTGAGCATGCCCCGTGCCAACTGCCCGGAGCCTCCCGGGCGCCCTCATGCCTCCTGGCCTGGCAGCCCAATTCCCTCTCAGGAAGGGGCAGGAGGGACCCGCCTGGATGGACAGCAGGGCGGCTGGGGACGGACAGGGGGAGCCAGCCCCATCGCCTCTCTGGCCCTGCTGCTGTCACTCACGGGTGCCCAGAGAATTAAATTAACTTTTATTGTGGCTCCTTGGGAGGCCTCCCCTACGTGAACTCGCCCACACTGATCTCAATAACCCGGGGGACCTGCCTTTCAAAGACCATTTCTTCATTAAAATAATTCTGACCCCGGCCAGTGTGGCTCAGTGGTTGAGCGTGGATCTAGGAACCAGGAGGTCACGGTTCGATTCCCGGTCAGGGCACATGCCCGGGTTGCGGGCTCGGTCCCCAGTGTGAGGCGTGCAGGAGGCAGCCGATCCGTGATTCTCTCTCATCATTGATGTTTCTCTCTCCCCCTCCCTCTCCCTCTCCTTTCCTCTCTGTAACCAACAAAAATATTTGTACTTCTTTAAAAAATATATTTTATTGATTTTTTTTACAGAGAGGAAGGGAGAGGGATAGAGAGTTAGAAACATCGATGAGAGAGAAACATTGATCAGCTGCCTCCTGCACACCCCCCACAGGGGATGTGCCCACAACCAAGGTACATGCCCTTGACCGGAATCGAACCCGGGACCCTCCAGTCCACAGGCCGACGCTCTATCCACTGAGCCACACTGGTCAGAGCCCGTGTATTTATTTTTCATTTATTTTCTTCTTTTTTGCAAATATGTTTATTTTGGTGCTTATTCTAAAGCAAACATGGTCATAGCAAGAAATTTGGCAAGCGCAGAAAAACATAAAGAAGAAATAGAAGTCACTCGTTCATTCCACCATCCGGAGGCACCCTCAGGAGGCTGTTACTGCCACGTGGCCTGGCGTGTGGGCAGCATACCTAGGTGGACAGAGCCCTTGACTGGGGACAATAAAGGCATTCAGTGTTCCGGGTCAGACAAGACCGCCTCCTTTAAAAAAATCCTATATAATAAAAGGCTAATATGCAAATTGACCGAACGGCAGAACGACCGGTCGCTATGATGCGCACTGACCACCAGGGAGCAGACGCTCGACGCTAAGCTGGGCTCATGGCGGGTGAGTCGAGCAGCGGTGGACTCCGACCTTAGTGCTGCAGGGAGCGAGCCTAAGCCAGCAGTCAGACAACCCCCCCAGCAGCTCTGACTATGAGAGGGCACAGGCCGGGCTGAGGGAACCCCCAAGTGCGCGAATTTCGTGCACCAGGCCTCTAGTGTATATATATTTATATACATACTGAGTGGCCAGATTATGATGATCTCTAAATGCATAATAAATAATAATCTGGCCACTTAGAGTGTGTGTGTGTGTGTGTGTGTGTGTGTGTGTGTGTGTGTGTGTATTAGAGGCCCGGTGCATGAATTCGTGCATGGGTGGGGTCCGGCCAGCCTGGCCAGGGGGAGGGGACATGGGCGGTTGGCCGGCCTGCCTGCTGATCGAACTCCTGGTCGAGGGGACAATTTGCATATTAGCCTTTTATTATATAGGATCTACACTGAGTGGCCAGATTATTATGCGCTCAGAGATCATCGTCATCTGGCCACTCAGTGTATATATTTTTTAATTGATTTCAGAGAGGAAGGGAGAGGGAGAGAAACATCAATGATGAGAGGCTCATCGATCAGCTGCCTCCTGCACACCCCCCACTGGGGATGGGTCCCCCAACCTGGGCATGTGCCCTGGGTCCCCCAACCTGGGCATGTGCCCTGACCGGGAATCGAACCCTGACCTCCTGGCTCATGGGTCGACGCTCAACCATTGAGCCACACAGGCCGGGCAAGACCATCTCCACGTATAAGGTAACACCAAGTCAGCCATAAGCAGAATCCTATTTTTTTTAAATATATTTTTATTGATTTCAGAGAGGAAGGGAGAGGGAGAGAGAGAGAGAAACATTCATGATGAGAGAGAATCACTGATCAGCTGTCTCCTGAACACCCCGCACTGGGGATCAAGCCCGCAACCCAGGCATGTGCCCTTGACCAGAATCGAACCTGGGACCCTTCAGTCCACAGGCCAACGCTCTATCCACCGAGCCAAACCGGCTAGGGCCCTATTTTTTTTTTTTTAAATCCTCACCCCAGGACATGTTTTCCTTGATTTTAGAGAGAGAGGAAGGGAGAGAGAGAGAGAAACATCGATGTGAGAGAGAAACATCAATCGGGTGCCTCCTGTACATGCGCTGACTAGAGACCAAACCCACCACCTTTTGGTGTACGGGGAAATGCTCTAACCATTGAGCAACCCGAGCAGGGCAAGAATGCTCCCCCCCCCCCCTTTCTTTTAATTGATGTCAGAGAGGAAAAGAGAGGGAGGGAGAGATAGAAACATCCATGAGGAGAGAGAATCATGAATCAGCTACCTCCTGCACGCCCCCCACTGGGGATCGAGCCCGCCACCCGGGCATGTGCCCTGACCGGGAATCGAACCCTGACCTCCTGGTTCCTAGGTCGATGCTCAACCACCGAGCCGCGCCGGCCGGGCGCTTGCTTCGTATTTTATTAACCGTAAGAGAAGGACATTTGTGCTTAAGAACGGCTCCGGCTGTTTAGATGGGCGGTCAAACCTGAGATGCACTTCCCTGCTTTGTGCTTGTGTTTATGTAGGCCCGGATGCTCGGTGAAGGCACGGACGCGGGTGAGTATACATTAGGCGGGTGAGTGAAAGCGGGAATGGGCGACGCGGTGCGTGCACAGGAGGCCAAGCCTGTTCCTTCCTGGAGTGGAGGCGGAGGCACAGCCCCGGCAAGTGCCGGCAGCTCCGGGCGTGAGTCCCCCGCACACGTCCTCTGGCTCAGCGGTGGCATCGTCTGATCGCTCTCTCCTTTTTTATTATATATATACTAAAGGCCCAGTGCACGAAATTCGTGCACGGGAAGGAGTCCCTCAGCCCAGCCTGCACCCTCTCACAATCCGGGACCCCTCGGGGGATGTCCGACTGCCGGTCTAGGCCCCATCCCGCAGGGACATGCCTCAGTCGGACATCCCTCTTGCAATCCGGGACCGCTGGTTCCTAACCGCTCGCCTGCCTGCCTGATTGCCCCTAACCCCTATGCCTGCCTGCCTGATCGCCCCTAACCACTCTCCTGCCTGCCTCATCACCCCTAACCCCTCTGCCTGCCTGCCTGATCGCCCCTAACTGCTCTGCCTGCCTGCCTGATCGCCCCTAACCCCTCTGCCTGCCTGCCTGATCGCCCCTAACCCCTCTGCCTGCCTGCCTCATCGCCCCTAACCGCTCTGCCTGCCTGCCTGATCGCCCCTAACCCCTCTGCCTGCCTGCCTGATCGCCCCTAACCACTCTCCTGCCTGCCTGATCTCCCCTAACCACTCTCCTGCCTGCCTGATCTCCCCTAACCACTCACCTGCCTGCCTGATCACCCCTAACTGCTCACCTGCCTGCCTGATTGCCCCTAACCACTCTGCCTGCCTGCCTCATTGCCCCTAACCACTCTCCTGCCTGCCTCATCACCCCTAACCCCTCTGCCTGCCTGCCTGATCGCCCCTAACTGCTCTGCCTGCCTGCCTGATCGCCCCTAACCCCTCTGCCTGCCTGCCTGATCGCCCCTAACCCCTCTGCCTGCCTGCCTGATTGCCCCTAACCCCTCTGCCTGCCTGCCTGATCGCCCCTAACCCCTCTGCCTGCCTGCCTGATCGCCCCTAACCCCTCTGCCTGCCTGCCTGATCGCCCCTAACCACTCTCCTGCCTGCCTGATCTCCCCTAACCACTCTCCTGCCTGCCTGATCTCCCCTAACCACTCACCTGCCTGCCTGATCACCCCTAACTGCTCACCTGCCTGCCTCATTGCCCCTAACCCCTCTGCCTGCCTGCCTGCCTGATCACCCCTAACGGCCTCTGTCTCCGCCCCCGCCACCGCGGCTTCATCCGGAATGACACCCAGAATGATGTCTGGAATGATGTCCGGAAGGTCGGTCGGCTGTCCGGTCTAATTAGCATATTCCGCTTTTATTGTTATAGATGCCTGCAGAGCGGAGAGATTCTCAGGGAGATGTCTACGAAAGGAACCCGTCTGGAACGTAAGGGAAAGAAGAGCGGACCCTTCGGAAAAGAGCGTGAATGGCACTTGGAGGCTATTGGGGGGGGGGGGGGGGTCTGTGTCAGTGTTAACTGAGGGGGGCCTGCCACTCCACCAAGACCTTTTCTTGGCAAAATAGCTTTTTCCCCAGAACCTTTCTCAGCCTGAGGGCTCTTAGCAAACGTGTTGTAAGAATGAGGTCAGCGGGGGCCCCCGGGGACAGCTCCCAGCCACAGTGAAAGGTGGTAAGGCACAGGGGCGGGGGGTAGGGGGACAGAGGGGAGGATTAAAATCCCAGCCGCCCACACCCAGCATCCCACCGTCGCACCCACCCCACGCACAGGGGTCCCCCAACCTGCACGGCTTCCTCGTCCCATCCTGCCACCTGCTCCTGGATTCCGAATGGGAGTCCCAGCGCCCCTGAAACCGATCACCGAATTCGGAGTTTGGTCAGCGACTTGAACACAGGGGCCGTGTCCACGCTGGCTTCCCCTGCGCCATCAGCACCAGCGCTACGTCCCAGCATGATCATACGAACCCAACCCGTACGGGTCAGTGGGTTGAAATTCCATTTTTGGTCATTTCTTTTTAAAAAAATATATTTGTATTGATTTCAGGGAGGGAGGGAGAGGGAGAGATAGAAACATCCATGATGAGAGAGAATCATGGGTTGGCTGCCTCCTGCACGCCCCCTACTGGGGATCGAGCCCGCAACACGGGCGTGTGCCCTTGACTGAGAATCGAACCTGGGACCCTTCAGTCCACAGGCCGATGCTCTATCCACTGAGCCACACCAGCTAGGGCTATTTTATTTTTTAAAATATATTTGTATTGATTTCAGAGAGGAAGGGAGAGAGAGAGAGAAACATCCATGATGAGAGAGAATCATGGGTCAGCTGCCTCCTGCACGCCCCCACACTGGGGATCGAGCCTGCAACCCGGGCCTGTGCCCTCACCGGGAATCGAACCCTGACCTCCTGGTTCCTAGGTTGACGCTCAACCATGGAACCACGCCGGCCGGGCTCCAATCCCTTTTTTAAATGTGCACAGATGTACCAATTAGACTAGGTTACGCAGGTAATATTTTAAATGTAGAAACTGCTGAGCTTGCAAACCTAATTTTAACGTGATAACGAACAACCCCGTGGCATCCATTTTAAGGCTTTTGTGTGTTTTTCTTTTTAGGGATTTGGGTTGACAGTTTTCTTACAGCACTTTTAAAAACAAACAAACCATGAGTTTATTGAGTTGAGAGAGAGAGAGACAAGGAGAGGGGGAGGGAGAGAAACATCCATGAGAGAGTGAAACACCCATCGGTCGCCTCCCACACGCGCCTGGACCGGGAATCGAACCCGCCCGCCACCCTTTGGCGTACGGGACAACGCCCCAACCAACTGAGCCACACGGGGCGGGGCAATTTTAAGGATTTCTTTAAAAAAATAATTTTGGATAGCGGCACCTTAAAGCGGTACACATGGATGATTCACCCACACGGTTACTCCGCGGCGTTGACGGTAACAAATGTTAGACAGCAAACGCCCCAGGAACAGGGATGTCGGCATAGACCAGCCAGGCCTCGCTGTGCGTGAGTCCTTGGTGGACGACTCATCAGGAGGGATCCGTTCAACTCCCCACCCGGGTGCAGAAGACACTTCATTGACATTTGGGGACGAGAAGAGAGATCGATGACATGTTGTTTTCCGGGGGGAGGGCACTGCTTTTTAAAAAAAATATATTTTAATGATTTTTTACAGAGAGGAAGGCAGAGGGAGAGAGAGTGAGAAACATCAATGAGAGAGAAACATCCATCAGCTGCCTCCTGCACACTCCCTACTGGGGATGTGCCCGCAACCAAGGTACATGCCCTTGACTGGAATCGAACCCGGGACCCTTCAGTCCACAGGCCGACGCTCTATCCACCGAGCCAAACTGGTTTCGGCTGCATTGCTTTAAAAAAAAAAAATATATATATATATATATATATATATATATATATATATATATATATATATATATTATTGATTTTTTACAGAGAGGAAGGGAGATAGAGAGTTAGAAACATCTATGAGAGAGAAACATCGATTAGCTGCCTCCTGCACATCTCCTACTGGGGATGTGCCCGCAACCAAGGTACATGCCCTTGACCGGAATTGAACCCAGGACCCTTCAGTCCGCAGGCCGACGCTCTATCCACTGAGCCAAACCGGCCAGGGCGGGCATTGCTTTCTTTAAGATAAAGTTTGACACGAGGTATTTTGCAGACACAGTGAGAAGGAACTGGAGAATCATAAGGGGATGGGGGGAGGACGGTAGAGATTTAAAAGCACCAAGAATCTGGCCAGCATGGCTCAGCGGTTGAGCGTCGACCTAGGAACCTGGTCAGGGTTTGATTCCCGGTCAGGGCACACGCCAGGGTTGTGGGCTTGATCCCCAGTGTAAGGCGTGCA
Organism: Cnephaeus nilssonii; assembly: GCF_951640355.1. Lineage (NCBI taxonomy): Eukaryota > Metazoa > Chordata > Mammalia > Chiroptera > Vespertilionidae > Cnephaeus > Cnephaeus nilssonii. The sequence continues at coordinate 12,570 of NW_027645475.1, read as the reverse complement.
GGAGGCAGCCGATCCATGATTCTCTCTCCTCATGGATGTTTTTCTCTCCCTCCTCTCCCTTCCTCTCTGAAAGCAATAAAAAATATCCTATACTAGAGGCCCATTGCACGAAGATTCGTGCAAGAATAGGCCTTCCTGCCCCTGGCTTCACTCTCCGCCACCTGGGAGCCTGCAAGTCTTCGCTCCCGGCCAGAGCACCACTCCTGCAGCTCCCTCCGCCCCCTGCCCTCCCCCTCAGAGCAGGCATCCTGCCCCGCCCAGCCACTCCGCGCCTGCATATGCAAATTAACCCACCATCTTTGTTTGAGTTAATTTGCATACTCACTCCTGATGGGCTTTATGGGTGTCGCGGAGGCACGGTTGATTTGCATATTTCTCTTTTATTAGTGTAGGTAATAAAAGGCTAATATGCAAATCGACTGAACAGCAGAACGACTGGTTGCTATGATGTGCACGGACCACCAGGGGGCAGGTGCTCAATGCAGGAGCTGCCCCCTGGTGGTCAGTGCGCTCCCCCTGTAGCCGGGCTCATGGCTGGCAAGCGTGGTGGGAGCCTCTCCTGCCTCTGTGGCAGTCGGACATCCCCCGAGGGCTCCCGGATTGCGAGAAGGCGCAGGCCAGGCTGATGGACTCCCCCTTCTCCCACCCCTCCCTCCGAGGGCATGAATTCCATGCACCAGGCCTCTAGTATTTAACATGAGAAGCCAGCCTGGCTGAAGGCCCTGTGAGCCCCGTGGCCGCTCTGGGTGGACAGAAGAGTGGCTGCCGGACCCAAAGGTTCCACCGATCGGACCTGGCAAGGCCGGTCCTCCGACCCCGGCACCACCCACGGCATCCTTCTGCTCGGAGCCCAGCGTCTTGGCGTCCCCACGACCTCCGCAAGCGTGTCCTGCAGGCCTCGACTTTGGTACGAACGCCTCACCACCGCCGGCCTGCCTGCGTGACCCCGGCGTCACGCCCAGGTGCTGTTTGTGGACACGGGTCCACGCGTGTTTCTCCCGCTGCGAGACCCGGAATCCCACGGGTGCTGAGAGCCTGGGGGGAAGGCAGCCCACTCGCAGCAGGGGTGAAGAGCTGGGAGACCGGCAGATGCCGTGAACACGGGACATATCCCGAGAGCCGACGGTCAGGGGGCAGCCCAGGCCCCTTCCCACACCCCTCAGGCAGCTGGCCTCCCATCCTGAGTGTCACACATTTCCGGGACAATCCCCAGTCGTGGGGCAGAGAGAGAGGGAGTGGGGGGAGAGAAACATCCATGAGAGAGAATCATGGATCGGCTGCCTCCTGCACGCCCCCCAATGGGGAGGGAGCCCGCAACCCGGGCCTGTGCCCTGACCGGGAATCGAACCCTGACCTCCTGGTTCCTAGGTCGACGCTCGGAGGCCACGGAGCCACGCTGGCTGGGCTGAGGAGAAATTGTTTAAATAACACACCCACACCTTCCAAGAATGGGGAGAGGGAAGTCAGAACAGTCACTTTAGAGGGCAAAGGCTTCGAGGACCGAGAGGATAGAGATGCTGGCGTCGAGCAGGCAATGCCATCGGAGGGAGAGGACTTTAAGAGGTTCTGGTCTCGCCCTAACCGGTTTGGCTCAGTGGATAGAGCGTCGGATTGCGGACTGAAGGGTCCCAGGTTCGATTCCGGTCAAGGGCATGTACCTTGGTTGCGGGCACATCCCCAGTAGGAGGCGTGCAGGAGGCAGCTGGTCGATGTTTCTCTCTCATCGATGTGTCTAACTCTCTATCCCTCTCCCTTCCTCTTTGTGAAAAATCAATAAAATATCTTAAAAAAGAAAGAGGTTCTGGTCTCCCTGACCTTTCACCCCCATCCCCAGCCACACGCCAGCTCCCGCCTCCCTTGTTCTCGGACACGGAGCTGAGCATCCCCGGCATGTGCCCTGACCAGGAATCGAACACTGACCTCCTGGTTCCTCGGTCGACGCTCAACCCCTGAGCCACACCAGCCGACCCCAGTCGTCTCTAAAGGACCTTGAGTTAATGTAATGATCGGCTCTGAGCACATCCTACCCTCTTCGATCCCCTCTCCCCCGCCTCTCCAAAGTTAAGATGCTGTTTTTGTGCCCTGGCCAGTTTGTTTGTTTTTAATTAATTTATTTATTTTTATTGCTTTCAGAGAGGAAGGGAGAGAGAGAGATAGAAACATTAATGACAAGAGAGAATCATGAATTGGCTGCCTCCTGCACGCCCAGGATTGAGCCTGCAACCCAGGCATGTGCCCTTGACTGGAATCGAACCCTGGCTGGTGTGGCTCAGTGGGTAGAGCGTCGGCCTGCGGACCTAAGGGTCCCGGGTTCGATTCTGGTCAAGGGCATGTACCTGGGTTGCAGGCTCCTCCCTGGCCCGGGCCCTGGTCAGGGTGCGTGCAGAAGGCAACCCATCGATGTTTCTCTCTGTCTCTCCCTCTCTCTCCCACTCTCTAAAAATCAAGGGAAAATATCCTTTAAGAAAATAAAAAAATTAAATAAATACAAAAAAAACAAACAGCTTTATAAAAGAAAAAGATGCTGTTTTTGTAAGTGGCTCTCCACTGAGTTTTTAAAAATATATTTTATTGATTTGTTTACAGAGAGGAAGGGAGAGGGATAGAGAGTTAGAAACATGGATGAGAGAGAAACATTGATCAGCTGCCTCCTGCACACCCCCCACTGGGGATGTGCCCGCAACCAAGGTCCATGCCCTTGGCCGGAATCGAACCCGGGACCCTTCAGTCCACAGGCCGACGCTCTATCCACTGAGCCACACCAGCCAGGGCTCAACTGGTTTCTTTGGGGGTGATTTCCTGCGCCCTCAAGGAAATCCAGACTCCGCCAGCGCGTTGCCCCCACCCCCATCCCCACACCCCGCACCCCCCCCCTCCCTGCAGCTGGGCCAGACGCCGGTTCCGCCCTGTGATTCCGGCCGGGCCGAGCATCCCGTGGGAGAATCCGTCCACAATCCACAGGGAGCTCCACAGAGGAAGGAAGGACGACTTCCAGAAGATGTTCTGTGTTTACGGGCCGAGGCCTCGCCGGGGCCCTCTGGCACCGCTCAGCGCCCGCGCCCGCGCCCGGGGTCCCCCCTTCTCTCTCCCCGTCACAGGAAGGCGGTGAGTCACGGCATCTGACCGTGTCTCTGGCAGGGCTCCCACAGGGGCCCCGTGTGCCCACGGCCCTTTGCGGGGACGAGGGGGGCGTGTTTGTATTTATGTCTCGTTTCTGTCACGCCCCTGAGGGTTGTGGTTTCCGGGGGGCAAAGAGTCATTTCCGCTGGACGAAAAAATGGAAAATCCGATGGTTCGTGCCGTGACGAACCCCGGCTCTCGTAAGAGCTTCTGCCCAAAGCCAGTGAGCTGTTCGACCCCCCACGAGGGTGCCCTTCCCCCGAGAAACGCCGGCCCCCCACCTCCCTGCCCCTGGCATCTCTGCCCGGCTTGTATGTGAACAAATAAGGAATCAGCCCGGCCGGTGTGGCTCCGTGGTTGAGCATCGACCAGGAGGTCAGGGTTCGATTCCCAGTCAGGGCACATGCCTGGGTTGCGGGCTCAATCCCCAGTGTGGGGCGTGCAGGGGGCAGCCGATCCGTGATTCTCTCTCATCATGGATGTTCCTCTCTCTCCCTCTCCCTTCCTCTCTGACATCAATAAAAATCTATACCAATAGAAGGGTAATATGCTAATTAGACCGGGAGACCTTCCGGATGTTCTTCTGGACAAAGCTATGATGGCGGGGCTGAGGCAGAGGTGGTTAGGGGTGATCAGGCCAGCAGGGGAGGGCAGTTGGGGGCGAGCAGGCCGGCAGGCAGTGTGGTTAGGGGTGATCGGGCAGGCAGGCAAGCAGGTGAGCAGTTAGGAGCCAGCTGTCCTGGATTGCGAGACAGAGGGATGTCCGACTGCCGGTAGTCGGACATCCCCCGAGGGGTCCCAGATTGGAGAGGGTGCAGGCCGGGCTGAGGGACACCCCGCTCCTCATGCATGAATTTCGTGCACCAGGCCTCTAGTCTGTATATAAAAGCAAAACAAAAACACACTTCCCTCCTTTCATGTATTTCGGGGCGAGGCACACGGACTGACATCCCCGGGCACGGCGGGAAGGCGTCTCTGTGAGGTCTGAGCTCCGCACGCGGAAGACCGGCCCCGGGCCTCGCCGAGCCGCTGCCTGGGAAGGCAATGAGCTCACGGCTGCAGTAGACACGCTGGGGCAGGGGGGCGGGGCATCAGAAAAGGGGGTGTCTCCAATCTCCGGGCGCCAGGATTTCGGGAATCGGAGAACTCAGGGGCTAAGGGGCAGCGTCCGGGGGACCCGGACACGGGTCGCAGCGGCGAAGAGCGTGGGCTTTGAGGTCAGCGCGGAGCGAGGTCCAGTCCCGGCTCCCTGTCTTCCTCTGTCACGCCCGTCGGGGTGCAACAGCTCCCCCATGGGTAACGTGCAGAGCGGGGTCCTGGCCCCGTCGCGGTCCCGCGAGGGCTGAGTCATGAGCACATTTAGCCGCCACACCTGGTACCTGTTCCATTTGTCACAAGAAACCGGGGCCCTGGCCGGGAGGGCAGCGGGTTGGAGCATCGTCCCGATTGGCCAGCGTGGCAGGTTCGATCCCCGGTCCCGGCACGTCCAAGCATCAACCAAGGAGAGCATAGATCAGTGCGACGAATCGATGTTTCTCGCCCTGGCCGGTGTGGCTCGGTGGATAGAGCGTCGGCCTGCAGACGGAAGGGTCCCCGGTTCGATTCCTGGTCAAGGGCACATGCCCGGGTTGTAGGCTCAACCCCCAGTAGGGGGCGTGCAGGAGGCAGCTGATCCATGATTCTCTCTCATCATGGATGTTTCTCTCTCTTTCTTCCTCTCCCTTCCTCTCTGAAATCAATAAAAACATATATTTTTAAAAATCAATGTTTCTCTCTCTCTCAAATCAACAAACAATTAAAAATAAAAATAAAAATCTTGCCCTCCCATTTGGCTCAGTGGATAGAGCATCGGCCCGCAGACTGAAGGGTCCCGGGTTCGGTTTCGGTCAAGGGCACGTACCTCGGTTGCAGACTCGATCCCCAGTCCTGGTCGGGCACGTGCAGGAGGCAACCCACCGATGTGTCTCTCTCACATCGATGTTTCAATCTGTCCGTCTCTCCCCCTCCCTTCCGCTCTCTCTCTAAAAATCAATGGAGCCCGGTCGGTGTGGCTCAGGGGTTGAGCGTCGACCTAGGAACCAGGAGGTCACGGTTCGATTCCCGGTCAGGACACATGCCCGAGTTGCGGGCTCTCTCATCGCTGATGTTTCCATCTCTCTCCCTCCCTGAAATAAATTTTAAAAAATTTAAATAAATAAGTAAATATCAATGGAAAATGTCCTTGGGTGAGGATTAAAAAACACACACAAAAAAAACCCACAAAAATCTCCCTGGGTTGCTGACTGCCTTAGGCACGGGGACTCCCAAACTGGGTAGGAAAACTTCTCTTTCACTCTTTTTCAAAACTCCCTCAGGGACAGAGGGCATGAAGAATAAATGGCCCTGGCTGGTGTGGCTCAGTGGATAGAGCGTTGGCCTGCGGACTCAAGGGTCCCAGGTTCGATTCCGGTCCAGGGCATGTACCTTGGTTGCGGGCACATCCCCAGTGGGGGGCGTGCAGGAGGCAGCTGATGGATGTTTCTCACTATCCCTCTCCCTCTCCCTCCCTGTCTGTGAAACAATAAATAAAATGCATATTTAAAAAAAAAAAGAAGAAGAAGAAGAAATAAAACAGCTCTCCTGCATGAAGCACCAGCCCCGAGTAGGAGGTGGCGATGGTCCCGTGTGTGTGTGCGAGTGTGTATGTATGCATGTGTGTGCACATGTGTGTTCATGTGTGTATGTGTCTAGCATGTGTTTGCGCACGTGTCTATGTATGTGTGCATGTGTGTGCGTGCGTGTGTGTATATCTGTCTGTCTGTCCTGCTGGGTCAGTGACATCAGCGTGCGCATTGGTGGAAAGTCGGCTCCATCGGGGCCGGATCGCTGTCCAGGACTCATCTAGGCCCGTCGGATGCCAGGATGGCGAATAAATCCGGCCCAGCGGACGGCGTGCGGCTTTGGGAACCAAGCATCACAGTCATCGGGGGTTTTTTCTTTGTTTGTTTTTGTTTCCCCCGAAATGTTTGCCAGAACTGCTCATCCAGAAACCGGCTGGCGGACGGACAGCTGTTGGTGGTAAGGGATCCCGGCTGCCGTCACATCTGCCCTTTTCTGGGAGTTTCCGAAGTTCGGGGCCGGGTGAAGCTAAGCCCCCACCCCTCCACCCCCACCCCACCCCCGGGGAGGGAGGCGTTTTGGTTAATCCTCACCTGAGGATAGATTTTTCTATTGCTTTTCACAGAGTGGAAGGGAGGGAGGGGGAAAGAGGGAGAGAGAGAGAGAGAAACATCCATGATGAGAGAGAATCATGGATCGGCTGCCTCCTGCACGCCCCACACTGGGGATCGAGCCCGCAACCCGGGCATGTGCCCTGACCGGGAATCGAACCCTGACCTCCTGGGTCCTAGGTCGACGCTCACCACTGAGCCACGCCGGCCGGGCTGGAGCCGGGTTGACAAGCACAGCCCTCGGGGCAGAAGGAGACTGCAGCCGTCCGGTGGGTGGCTGTGGGGGCGGAACCGCGGTCCCCACAGGTGTCCCCCCTGCCGCCCCCGGAACCCGTGACCGAGTCACTCACCTTGTGTGAAATAAGTCGCTGGCAGGTGTGATTAAGGATCTTGAGATGGGGTGTCCCCTGGGTCATCTCAGTGGCCGGATGGAACCCCAGACCCTATGAAAGGGAGGAGGGGGTCGGGGTCAGCGTGGCAGCAGGCGTGACACGGGAACAAGACGGGGAAGGATTCGAGGAAGGGCCAGGAGCCACGCGCGCAGGAGGCAGCCGATCAACGATTCTCCCTCTCTTCCTCTCTTTCTAAAAAAGTCAGTAAAATATCTCTTGCCCTGACCGGTGAGGCTCAGTGGATAGAGCGTCGGCCTGCGGACTGAAGGGTCCTGGGTTCGATTCCGGTCAAGGGCATGGACCTTGGTTGCGGGCACATCCCCAGGTGGGTGTGTGCAGGAGGCAGCTGATGGATGTTTCTCTCTCATCGATGTTTCTAGCTCTCTCTCTCTCTCCCTCTCTGTAAAAAATCAATAAAATATATTTAAAATAAATAAATAAATAAAATATCTCTTTAAAAAAGGTATAGCCCAGCCCACGTAGCTCAGTGGTTGATCATCGACCTAGGAACCAGGAGGTCAGGGTTCGATTCCCGTCAAGGGCACATGCCCGGGTTGCGGGCTCCATTCCCAGTGTGGGGCGTGCAGGAGGCAGCCGATCCGTGATTCTCTCTTATCTTTGATGTTTCTCTCTCTCTCTCCCTCTCCCTTGCTCTCTGAAATGATAATATATATATATAAAGTATATATCTATAATAATAAAAGCATAATATGCTAATTAGACCGGACGTCCTTCCGGATGTCCTTCCGGACGACCTTCTGGATGAAGCTGAGGCGGAAGTGGCCACGGCGGCCGTGGGGGGCCAAGCCCCTTGCACGAATTTCGTGCATCGGGCCTCTACGTAAGGTATAAAAAGATCTCATGGGCCCAACCGGTTTGGCTCAGTGGATAGAGCGTCGGTCTGCGGACTGAGGGGTCCCGGGTTCGATTCCGGTCAAGGGCATGTACCTTGGTTGCAGGCACATCCCCAGTAGGGAGTGTGCAGGAGGCAGCTGATGGATGTTTCTCTCTCATCGATGTTTCTAAATCTCTCTTCCTCTCTGTAAAAAAATCAATAAAATATATATTTTTTTAAAAAAAAGGTCTCATGGGAAATAGTTGAACTTACAAAAATCAAGGTGGGGGGTATGACTGTATCACACACCGCACACGCGTGTCCTCTTACCGGTCTTCTCGTGTGTGCACGGGGAGCTCCCTGGGGCAGGTGCTCTGAGCAGGCACCGCTGAGTCACACGTCTGTCCATCCATGACGTCCCGGGATGTTGCTCAACACGCTCTGGCGCCGCCGACCCGTGTCCACCGGCCGGAGTTCCCGCCGCCCACATCCTCAGGCCCAGCTGTGCTCCCAGACTCCGCGAACGCCAGCGACACCCTCCCATCCTGCCGCAGGGACCAGCGGGGGATCTGACACACACACACCCCCCAACCGTGATTTCCCGGGAATCCACGGGGCAGACCCCGCAGCCACACGTCTAAAGAGCCAGTTTTCCTCGCTGGTCTGCATGACGGCTTCCTTCTCCCGAACACGGCTTGGCTGGGAACCTAAACCCCGTATTTCCTGCCACGCTATGGGTCGTCACTGCGTTTCTTCACGCAGAATTTTATTTCTTTTTAGTGAGTGTAAACATAGCCGTGTTCTATTTCTTCTTGTGCAATTGGTGCCTCGTTTAAGAAATCCCTCCTCGTTCAGCTGGCGTGGCTCCGTGGTTGAGCATCGACCTATGAACCAGGAGGTCAGGGTTCGATTCCCGGTCAAGGGCACAGGCCCGAGTTGCGGGCTGGATCCCCAGTGGGGGGCGTGCAGGAGGCAGGCGACCCATGATTCTCTCATCATTGATGTTTCTATCTCTCTCTCTCCCTTTTTCTCTGAAATCAATAAAAATATATATATTTCAATCTCGCCCGAACCTGAGTTCATGAATCTGTTGGCGATTTCCCCCCTAAATGTTTTACAGACTCGGCTTTTGAACACTGAGCTGTTTCGATCCCCAGGGAATTGTGTGTGTGCGTGTCATATTCCGCATGTGAGTGAGACCGGAAATGGCTGCTTTTTCTCACGCTTCCCCGCCAGCGCCAACTAACAGCCTCTTTCTTGAGAGTGTGTGTGTGTGTGCGTGTGTATGACTGTGCGCATGCGCATTTGTGCGTGTGTATTTGTGTTGTTTGTGTGTGCGTTCGTGTGCATGCATGTGTGTTTGTGTGTATGTGAATGAGTGTGTGCTTGTGTGTATGTGTGCCTGCGTGTGCATGTATGAGTGTGTATGTGTATATTTTTGTGTGTATGAGTGTGCGTGTGCATGTGTGAGAGTATGTGGGTGCATGTGTGTGTGTGCGTGTGCGTATTTGTGTATGTGTATGAGTGTGTGCTTGTGTGTGTATGGTTTTGTATGTGAGTGTGTATGCATGTGTGTGCACGTGTGTTGTATGCATGCGTGAGTGTGTTTGTGTTTGTGTGTGCACGCATGTGTCTAGGCCTCTGTGGCTGCAGGTCCTACAGATCCGCTCCCTGTCTCACAGTTATAATCCGAGGGCTCAGCAGGACGCCTGCCTTCCCTACAGGACCCACCCCACAACCCAGGCGCCCCGCCCAAGGCCCCACCGCCCAGGCACCCCGCCCAGGCACCCCACCCAGGCCCTCTGCGCCCAGGCCCCACCGCCCAGGCCCCCCGCCCAGGCCCCCCGCCCAGGCCCCCCGCCCAGGCACCCCGCCCAGGGACCCACCGCCCAGGCACCCCGCCCAGGTCCCCCACCCAGGCCCCCCGCCCAGGCACCCCGGCCCAGGCCCCCCGCCCAGGCCCCCCGCCCAGGCACCCCGGCCCAGGTCCCCCACCCAGGCCCCCCGCCCAGGCACCCCGCCCAGGGACCCACCGCCCAGGCACCCCGCCCAGGTCCCCCACCCAGGCCCCCAGCCCAGGCCCCCACCGCCCAGGCCCCCCGCCCAGGCACCCCGCCCAGGTCCCCCACCCAGGCCCCCAGCCCAGGCCCCCACCGCCCAGGCCCCCCGCCCAGGCCCCCCGCCCAGGCACCCCGGCCCAGGTCCCCCACCCAGGCCCCCCGCCCAGGCACCCCGCCCAGGGACCCACCGCCCAGGCACCCCGCCCAGGTCCCCCACCCAGGCCCCCAGCCCAGGCCCCCACCGCCCAGGCCCCCCGCCCAGGCACCCCGCCCAGGTCCCCCACCCAGGCCCCCAGCCCAGGCCCCCACCGCCCAGGCCCCCCGCCCAGGCCCCCCGCCCAGGCCCCCGCCACCCAGGCCCCCCCTGCCCAGGCCCCCCGCCCAGGCCCCCCGCCCAGGCCCCCCGCCCAGGCCCCCCCCCGCCCAGGCCCCCCCTGCCCAGGCCCCCCGCCCAGCCCCCCCCGGCCCAGGCCCCCCGGCCCAGGGCCCGATGGACGACAAGGCAGCCGGCCGGTCACTGTTCCGAGCGAAGAGGCTTTTACTGCAGACGTGTCAAAGGCCGTTACATTCGCACACACGTGCACCACGGACGGAGTAACAGCCGTTAGTCACCGAGAACGTTCCAGCAACAGCGGCCGGACGGGACGGGATCGGGGGCGGGGGTCACAGTGCACACGCGGAGGGAGGACAGTGAGCAGAGACCAGGGGGGCTGAGCCCGTCCCGTCCGCCGAGGCTCGTCCGGAAGCGACCGTCTTGGGAGGAAGGAGATGGTGACACGGAGCAGCTGTCCCGTGGCGGCCACTTCCCCGGCGGCCACCAGCTCTGGCCACGGGCCCAGGCACGGGGAGGGGGACACGGGGCCCAGGCACAGGGGGGGGACACGGGGCCCAGGCACAGGGAGGGGGACACGGGGCACAGGCACAGGGAGGGGGACACGGGCCCAGGCACAGGGGGGGGACACGGGGCCCAGGCACAGGGAGGGGGACACGGGCCCAGGCACAGGGAGGGGGGGACACGGGCCCAGGCACAGGGAGGGGGGGGGACACGGGCCCAGGCACAGGGAGGGGGACACGGGCCCAGGCACAGGGAGGGGGGGACACGGGGCCCAGGCACAGGGAGGGGGGGGACACGGGCCCAGGCACAGGGAGGGGGGGACACGGGGCCCAGGCACAGGGAGGGGGGGACACGGGCCCAGGCACAGGAAGGGGGGGGACACGGGGCCCAGGCACAGGGAGGGGGACACGGGGCCCAGGCACAGGGAGGTGGGGACATGGGGCCCAGGCACAGGGAGGGGGACACGGGGCCCAGGCACAGGGAGGGGGACACGGGCCCAGGCACAGGGAGGGGGGGACATGGGGCCCAGGCACAGGGAGGGGGACACGGGCCCAGGCACAGGGAGGGGGGGGACACGGGGCCCAGGCACAGGGAGGGGGACACGGGGCCCAGGCACAGGGAGGGGGGGACATGGGGCCCAGGCACAGGGAGGGGGACACGGGGCCCAGGCACAGGGAGGGGGACACGGGCCCAGGCACAGGGAGGGGGACACGGGCCCAGGCACAGGGAGGGGGGGACATGGGGCCCAGGCACAGGGAGGGGGACACGGGCCCAGGCACAGGGAGGGGGGGGACACGGGGCCCAGGCACAGGGAGGGGGACACGGGGCCCAGGCACAGGGAGGGGGGGACATGGGGCCCAGGCACAGGGAGGGGGACACGGGGCCCAGGCACAGGGAGGGGGACACGGGCCCAGGCACAGGGAGGGGGACACGGCCCAGGCACAGGGAGGGGGACACGGGCCCAGGCACAGGGAGGGGGGGACATGGGGCCCAGGCACAGGGAGGGGGACACGGGCCCAGGCACAGGGAGGGGGACACGGGCCCAGGCACAGGAGGGGGGGGACATGGGGCCCAGGCACAGGGAGGGGGACACGGGCCCAGGCACAGGGAGGGGGACACGGGCCCAGGCACAGGGAGGGGGACACGGGCCCAGGCACAGGGAGGGGGACACGGGCCCAGGCACAGGGAGGGGGACACGGGCCCAGGCACAGGGAGGGGGACACGGGCCCAGGCACAGGGAGGGGGGGGACACGGGCCCAGGCACAGGGAGGGGGACACGGGCCCAGGCACAGGGAGGGGGGGACACGGGCCCAGGCACAGGGAGGGGGACACGGGCCCAGGCACAGGGAGGGGGGGGACACGGGCCCAGGCACAGGGAGGGGGACACGGGCCCAGGCACAGGGAGGGGGGGACACGGGCCCAGGCACAGGGAGGGGGACACGGGCCCAGGCACAGGGAGGGGGACACGGGCCCAGGCACGGGGAGGGGGACACGGGGCCCAGGCACAGGGAGGGGGGGACATGGGGCCCAGGCACAGGGAGGGGGACACGGGGCCCAGGCACAGGGAGGGGGACACGGGCCCAGGCACAGGGAGGGGGACACGGGCCCAGGCACAGGGAGGGGGACACGGGCCCAGGCACAGGGAGGGGGGGACATGGGGCCCAGGCACAGGGAGGGGGGGACATTGGGCCCAGGCACAGGGAGGGGGACACGGGGCCCAGGCACAGGGAGGGGGACACGGGCCCAGGCACGGGGAGGGGGGGACACGGGCCCAGGCACAGGGAGGGGGGGACACGGGCCCAGGCACAGGGAGGGGGACACGGGCCCAGGCACAGGGAGGGGGGGACACGGGGCCCAGGCACAGGGAGGGGGACACGGGGCCCAGGCACAGGGAGGGGGGGACATGGGGCCCAGGCACAGGGAGGGGGACACGGGGCCCAGGCACAGGGAGGGGGACACGGGCCCAGGCACAGGGAGGGGGACACGGGCCCAGGCACAGGGAGGGGGACACGGGCCCAGGCACAGGGAGGGGGGGACATGGGGCCCAGGCACAGGGAGGGGGACACGGGCCCAGGCACAGGGAGGGGGACACGGGCCCAGGCACAGGGAGGGGGGGACA
>NW_027645476.1:0-37623 GCF_951640355.1 Cnephaeus nilssonii | reverse complement strand
TCATATATGGCTTTTATTATGTTGAGGTATGATCCTTCTATTCACACCTTGCTGAGAGTTTTTTCAAGAAGGGTGTTGGATTTTGTCAAATGCTTTTCCTGCATCAATTGATATGACTGATTTTTATCTCTCAATTTATTTATGTGATGTATCACATTTATTGATTTGCGGATATTGTACCATCCTTGCATCACCGGGATAAATCATGCTTGGTCATGGTAAATGCTCTTTCTGATGTAGTGCTGGAGCCGATTTGCTAGAATTTTGTTGAGGATTTTGGCATCTATGTTCGTAAGCGATATTGGCATGTAATTGTCTTTCATTGTGTTGTCTTTATCTGGTTTTGGTATTAGAGTGATGCTGGCTTCATAGATTGAGCTTGGAAGTGTTCCTTCCTCTTGATTTTTTTGAATAGTCTTAGTAGTATAGGTTTTAATTCTTCCTTGAATGTTTGGTAAACCTCCCCATGAAGCCATCAGGTCATGGACTTTTATTTGCAGGAAGCTTTTTGATGACTGCTTCAATATCTTCCAGAGTTATTGGCCTATTGAGAGTTTTAGATTGTTCCTGATTGATATTTGGAAGGTTGTATTTTTCTAGTAATATGTCCATTTCCTTCAGGTTGTCTAGCTTGTTGGAATAGAGTTGTTCATTGTATTTTTTAACAATCCTTTGTATTTCTGTTGGGTCTGTTTTTATTTCGTCTCCTTCATTTCTGATTTTGTTATCTCCTCTCTCTTTGCTTCTTGGTGAGCCTGGCTAGAGGTCCATAAGTCTTGTTTATCCTTTCAAAGATCCAGCTCTTGGTTTCATTGATCTTTTGTATTGTCTTTATGGTCTCTATGTCATTTATTTCTGCTTGACCTTTATTATCTCCTTCCTTCTGCTCACTCCACGCTTTTCTTCTTGCTCCCTTTCTCATTCTTTGAGTTGTAGAGTTAGATGATTTACTACCATTTTTTCTTGTTTATTGAGGTAGGCCTGTAGAGCTATAAACTTACTTCTCAGGACTGCTTTCATTGTGTCCCGTAGATTTTGGATTGTTGTGTTTTTGTTGTCATTAGTTTCCAGGATGTTTTTAATTTCTTCTTTGATCTCTTTGGTAACCCAATCACTGTCTGATAGCATGCAATTCAGCCTCCAAGTGTTTGAATTTTGGGGGCTGTTTTTATTGTAGTTTATTTCCAATATTATGCCATTGTGGTCTGAAAAAATGCTTGATATAAATTCAATCTTTTTGAATTTGGGGAGACTTTGCTTGTGACCCAATATGTGGTCTATTTTTGAAAATGTCCCATGTGCACTTGACAAGAATGTATATTCTGTGGCTTTGGATGAAATGTTCTGAAGATGTCAATTAAGTCCATCTGATCTAATGAGTCATTTAGGATTGATGTTTCTTTGCTGATTTTTTTATTTAGAGGATTTGTCCCATGGTGTTAGTGTAGTATTGAAGTCCCTTACTATGACTGTTTTGTTGTCAATCTCTCCATTGATATCTTCCAGAAGATGTTTTTATGTAATTGGGTGCTCCTGCATTGGATGCATATATGTTTATCAGGTTTATATTCTCTTGTTGTATCAATCCCTTCATATTATGAAATGGCCTTCCTTATCTCTTTGTTGTGGCCTTCACTTTGAGATCTATTTTGTCAGATATAAGTATTGTTACCCCAGCTTTTTTTTTTTAATTTCCATTTGCCTGAAATATATTTTTCCATCTCTTCACTTTCAGTCTGTGTGAGTCCCTTGTTCTGAGGTGGGTCTTTTGTAGACAGCAAATATAGGGGTCTTGGTTTTTTTATCCATTCACTCACTTGATGTCTTTTGATTGGAGCATTTGGTCTGTTTAGGTTTAAAGTTATTATTGATAGAGACTTGTTTGTAGCCATTTTTATTTTTGTGCCTGTGTTCTTTCTTACCCTTTTATTTCTTCTTTTTACATCAGTCCCTTTAGCATTCCTCGCATTGCTGGCTTGGTAGTGATAAATGCCCTTAGCCTTTTTTTTTTTTTTTATCAGTGAAGCTCCTTATTTGTGTTTCAACTTTGAATGATAGCCTTGCTGGATAGAGTATTCTTGGATTTTGGCCCTTCCTTTGCATCACTTTGTAAATTTCCTTCCATTCTTTTCTGGCCTGATGTGTTTCAGTTGAGAAGTCATTTGATAATCTAATGGGAGAGCCCTTGTATGTAACTTTCTGTCTCTCTCTTACAGCCATTAAGATTCTCTCTTTGTCCTGAACATTTGTCATCGTAATTATGATGTGTATTGGTGTTCATCTTGCTTGGGACTCTCTATGCTTCTGTGACTTTTTTCTTCCCCACATCAGGGAAGTTTTCTGACATTATTTCTTCAAATAAGTTTTCTAACCCTTGTTCCTCTTTCTGTTGTTCTGGCACCCCTATTATTTGCATGTTGCTTCATTTCATGTTGTCCCATAATTCCCTTAGGTTATCCTCCTGTCTTTTAATTTTTTTCTCCAATTGCAGCTCAGTTTGGGTGTGTTTTACTTTTCTGTCTTCTAATTCACTAATTCGGTCCTCTGCTTCTCTTAGTGTACTGTTAAAACTTTCCATGGTGTTTTTTATTGCAGCTATATCACTCTTCATTTCTTCTTGATTATTACATAAGTTATTGATTTTTTCATCTATTTCTTCTTGATTTTACATAAATTGTTGATATTTTCCTCCATCCAGTTTATGAACTGTATGACCCTTATTCTGAATTCTTTTTCTGATATATTGCATTCCTCTGTTTCACTTAGCTGATTTTCTGGCAATTCCTCCTTTTCTTTCCTTTGGGGGTTTCTTTGCCTACCCATTTTTGGTCTCACCAATTGATCTAGATGTCGAGTTGTTTAGGGGCTGCTCCTTGGGTTTCAGTGGCTCCTCGGGCTGCGGTTGCTCCTCAGGCGGTCATGGAAGCACCTGCTCCTCAGTTAGCAGCAGCTCCTCTGGTGGGTGCTGTTTGCAGCAGTGGCATCTCCTCTGGCTGATGGGGGAGGCTGCTCACACAGCTGCTGTTCCTTGGACAGGGGTGGGCTGATCACGCGGTTGGTGCTCTTCGGATAGGGGCAGGCTGCGCATGGCTGCTACTCATTGGATAGGGGCGGTCTGCTCACATGGATGCTGCTCCTTGGACTGGGGCTGGCTGCATGCTACTGCTGTTCCTCAGATGGGGCGGGCTGCTCGTGAGGCTGTCATTTCTTGGACAGGGGCAGGTTGCTTGCAGGGCTGGTGCTCCTCATACTGGTGCAGGCTCCTCCTGCAGCTGCTGCTCATCAGAGAGGGGACAGATTGCTTTCATGGTTGCTGCTCCTTGGGCAGGAATGAGCTGCATGTGTGGCTGCTGCTCCTCAGACGGGGGTGGGCCACTCACCCAGCTACTGCTCATCGCACAGGTGCAGGCTGCATGTAGCTGCTGCTCCCTGGACCGGTGTGGGCTGCACAGCGCTCTGCTCCTTGGACATGGGTGGTCTGCTCATGTGGCTGCTGCTCCTCGGTCTGGGGCTGGATCCTTGGGTGGCTGCTGCTCCTCATGCAGGAGTGAGTGGCACGTGCGGCTGCTGCTCTTCGTATGAGGGTGGTCTGCTCGAGCAGCTGCTGTTCCTCAGACAAGGGATGGGCTGCTTGCATGGCTGCTGCTCCTTGGGCAGGAGTGAGATGCACGTGCAGCTGCTGCTCCTCGGATGGGGGCGGGCCACTCACCCAGCTGCTGCTCGTCAGACAGGTACAGGCTGAGTGTGCCTGCTTCTCCTCTGACCAGTGTGGGCTGTGCAGGGCTGGTGCTCCTCGGACGTGGGAGGTCTGCTCGTGTGGCTGCTGCTCCTCTGTCTGGGGTGGGCTGCTCGCGGCGCTGCTGTTCCTCATACGGGGGCAGGCTGCTCACACAGCTGCTTCTCCTCAGATGGGGACAGGCTTCTCGTGCAGCTGCTGCTCCTTGGACAGGTGCAGGGTGTGGGTTGCATGCAGCTGCTGCTCCTCAGATGGGGCAGTTAGCGTGAGGCTACTGCTCCTCAATTGTGGGCAGGCTGCTCTTGTGGCTGCTGCTCCTTGGATTGGGCGGGCTTCTCACATGGTTACTGCTCCTTGGATGGGGTAGCGGGCTGCTTATACAGCTGCTGCTCCTTGGACAGGGGCAGGCCACGTGAGGCTGCTTCTCTTAGGCCTGGGGAGGGGTGCTTGTGGGGTTTCTGCTCCTTGGACAGCAGCCGGCTGCTCACATGTCTGCTGCTCGCATGGTTGCAATGCCCTGGGCTAAAGCGTTGGGCTGGTCAGAGGGGACCATGCTTCAGAACTCATAGGAGCTTGTGCCCAGGGTGGCTGGAGACTCATTGACCATGGGACCACAGCCGAGGTAGCAGGTCCCTAGCAGGGGTGGCTGTAGAGTCCCAGGTGTTCTCTGAGGGAACCCTGGGTAGAGGCAAGGCTGGGCTCCCAGCTACAGCATCTCTCCCCTTCAAAAAGGCTAGGCCTCTGAGGACAAGCCGGCCTCCTGGTACTATTTGCAATGGTAGCAGAGGCTTCCTAGTTAGGCGAGCCCAGTTATCCTGCCCCCGAAGGTCCTGCGGGATCTAACTGTGCCTTATTCACATACATACACACACACCCCACATGACCACACATCCTCTTTTGCTCCCTCCCTCACTCATGCTCTCTCCCTCACTGCAGACTTCTTGCTGCCTTTGTAGTTGGGTCTGGGGTGTTATTGACTCATTCATGGATGGAGTTTCCTCTCCAGGTGTCTGGTTAATGTGGCTCGCTGTCTAGCTCCTGGCCAGACAGGATGAAATTCACCTCGACAAGACACAACACAAAGGGAACAAAGCACAAATATACTCATGACACCAATAACCCCACTCTAAGCAACTGCCTGAGAAAAGAGAATTGGGGGAAAGAAAAGAGCACAAATGCAGAATCTGGCAGACTCTCCTGCCCAGATTCTTGATTTTACCTTTCTCCAGGGATCCTCTGCCCTTCCCGGCTGTAAACTGTCTCACCCGCTGAGTCTCCTTCACCAATTTGGGTTGGATGTTATTCATTTCAGCTGCTCATTCTATTTGCTCCAGGACAAGGCTCTGGACACGTCCGTCTATTGCACCAGATGTGAGAGAAAAAGATAAGAGAGAAAAGAAAAAGGAAGAAAAAGGAGAATATATATATATATATATATATATATATATATATATATATATAATCTCACAGAACCAATAGATAAACAAACAAACAAAAAATACAAACACCAAACACCCAGCAAAGAGGGTGGGGGCAGAATCTGTAGCAGTTGAGCTTATATACAGAAAATAAGATTAAGAATTGGATGAATATGGGGAGGTCCTCAGTTCAGTGTAGAGGAAGTAGAAAGGGGATGGGTGGATAAGGAGAAAGAGAACAAGAAGAAAATAATAATAATAATAAATTTACAAAAAATGATTTCAAAATGTATAAAAAATAGCAAATAAAAATAAAATAAAATAGAATGATGGAAAAATAATGCAAAAAGAAATAGAAAATAAAGCAAGAAATAAAAACAGAGAAACAAAGAAAAAAGAAGAAAAGAGATAAAATAATAATTTAAAAAATGAAAAAGTGAATTGTTGTTCCTTTGGCTGGCTTAAGATCCCAGTCTTCTGTACTGTACTGTTTCTCAAATTCCTGTTGCTGGGACTGAAGGTCTCTCTTTAAGCCAGTCCCTTTTGGACTCTCAGGGACTATTTAGATCAGTGATGGAGAACCTATGACACACGTGTCAGCACTGACACGCGTAGCCATTCCTGACACGCAGCCGCTGAGGCGGCCGCATGCCGAGGATGAAACATTTGCTGCTCCTGAGGATGAAACATTTGCAACTAGAGTCTTGGAGTTAGTTTTTTCCTCAAAGTGACACACTACCCGAGTTATGCTTAGTTTTTTGGTGAAGTTTAACACACCAAGCTCAAAAGGTTGCCCATCACTGATTTAGATTTTTTTTTTAATTCTTTGTACCATTCAGGGTGGAATCTGGGTGTGGCTGTATTGGTTGCCTGGAAACTGGAGGGAGGGGCTATCTCTTCAGGACAAAATGGCTGCCCAGGTTCCGGGCTCAGGTATGACTCAGCACCAGACTCGCTGCCACTTCTACTGGACCCCCTACTCTACCCAGACTCCAAGAGTCCGCACCTTCTCCCTCACCTCAGGCACGGGCAAATGTCTGTATCCAAAAAGTCCTATGAACCAGGTTCAGTGAAGAAAGGCACAGGCCACAGAGAGGGGAAAGATGGCTCCTCTGTGCACTCCTCTCCTGCCGGTGCTGTGCTGACTAGCCAACCCTTCAGGTTGCACCCTCTGGGTTCAGCCTTTTGTGACTGTAGACCCATATATAGAATCTCCTGCATTCCAGCAGTCCCGTTGCCTTTTTTTCCACAGTCAGACACTGTACCTGTCCCCAATGATGCAGCTTGGGGTGCTGTGCAGGTTCCCTCTGACCCTCTGGGCTCAGAGGTCTGGCATACTCTCCTGCCCAGATTCTTGATTTTATCTTTCTCCAGGAATCCTCTGCCCTTCCCAGCTGTAAACTGTCTCACCCGCTGAGTCTCCTTCGCCAATTCAGTGATACAGCTCTTAGAGGAATGGAAACTAAAGAAAAAATAAACAAATGGGACTACATCCGGGTTGTATGTTATTCGTTTCAGTTGCTCATTCTATTTGCTTCGGGACAAGACTCTGGACACGTCCGTCTATTGTGCCGCCATTTTGTCTTCCCCAACACTTCCTTCTTTTTTACAGTAGTGTAGCATCCATTGTGTGTATGTACCAGGGTGTTTTTTTTTTCTTTATTGATTAAGGTGTCACAAATGTGTCCTTATCATCCCATTGTCCCTCCTATCCCCCCAGTCCTGCCCTCAACTTCACCCCCTGTTGTCTGTGTCCATCGCTTATACTTATTTGCATGCATACAAGTCCTTTGGTTGATTTCTTCCCCTTACCTCCACCCTCCCCTAACTTCCCACTGAGGTTTGAGCATCTGATTAATGCTTCTCTGAATCTAGATCTGTTTTTGTTAATCGGTTTATGTTGTTCAATACATTCCACAAATGTGTGAGATCATGTGATATTTATCTTTCTCTAACTGACATTTCCCTTAGCATAATACTCTCTAGCTCCATCCATGCTGTTGCAAATGGTAGGAGTTCCTTCCTTTTTACAGCAGCATAGCATTTCTTTGTGTAGTTGTGCCAAAGATTTTTTTTTCTTTTGACATTTTTTTTATTGAGGTATTATATGTGTACATATCTTACCATTGCCCCCGCCACCCCACACCCATACATGCTCTCACCCCCCAGAATTTTTCGTCCATTGTTTATGCTTATATGCATGCATACAAGTACTTAGTTTGATTTCTTATCTCCCCCACCTCTCCCTAACTTTCCCCCTGTAATTTGAAAGTCTGTTTGATGCTTTACTGTCTCTGTATCTATCTTTTTGTTCATCAGTTTATAATGTTCTTTATTATCCATAAATGAGTGAGATCATGTGGTATTTTTCTTTCATTGACTGGCTTACTTCACTTAGCATAATGTTCTCCAATTCCATCCAGGTTGCTGCAAATTATGAGAATTCCTTCTTTTTTATGGCAGCATAGTATTCCATTGTGTAGATGTACCACAGTTTTCTGATCGAGTCATCTGCTGATGGACACCTAGGCTGTTTCCAAATCTTAGCTATTGTAAATTGTGCTGCTATGAACATAGTGGCGCGTATATCCTTTCTGATTGGTGTTTCTAGTTTCTTTGGATATATTCCCAGGAGTGGGATTACTGGGTCAAATGGGAGTTCCATTTTCAGTTTTTTGAGGAAACTCCATACTGTTCTCCACAGTGGCTGCACCAGTCTGCATTCCCACCAGCAGTGCACGAGGGTTCCTTTTTCTCCGCATCCTCGCCAACACTTGTCGTTTGTTGATTTGTTGATGATAGCCATTCTGACAGGTGTGAGATGGTACCGCATTGTTGTTTTGATTTGCATCTCTCGGATAATTAGTGACGTTGAGCATGTTTTCATGTGTCTCTTGGCCTTCCTTCTGTCTTCTTTTGAAAAGATTCTATTTAGGTCTGTTGCCCATTTTTTTATTGGATCATTTATCTTCCTTTTATTAAGTTGCATAAGCTGCCTGTAGATGTTGGAGATTAAAACTTTATCAGTGATAGCATTTGCAAATATGTTCTCCCATGCAGTGGGCTTTCTTGTTGTTTTGTTGATGGTTTCTTTTGCTGTAAAAGAAGCTTTTTATTTTGATGTAGTCCCATTTGTTAATTTTCTCTTTAGCTTCCATTGCCCTAGTGGCAGTGGCAGTGAAGAAGTTCTTTTGGCATATGTCTAAGATTTTGTTGCCTGTGGATTCCTCTAGTATTTTTATGGTTTCCCTTCTTATGTTTAAGTCCTGTATCCATTTTGAGTTTATTTTTGTGTATGGTGTAAGTTGGTGGTCTAGTTTCATTTTTTTGCATGTATCTGTCCAATTTTCCCAACACCATTTATTGAAGAGACTGTCTTGACTCCATTGTATGTTCATGCCTCCTTTGTCAAATAATAATTGAGCATAGTGTTTTGGGTAGATATCTGGATTCTCTATTCTGTTCCATTGATCTATATGTCTGTTCTTGTGCAAGTACCAGGCTGTTTTGAGAACAGTAGCTTTGTAATACAGCTTGAAATCTGGTATTGAGATCCCTCCTACTTTATTCTTCTTTCTCAGGATTGCTGCAGCTATTCGGGGTCTTTTTTTATTCCAGATGACTTTTTGGAGAGTTCTTTCTAGGTCTGTGAAATATGCTGTTGGTATTTTTTTTTAATTTTTAAATCTTTATTGTTCAAAGTATTACATATGTCCCCATTTCCCCCCCATTGACTTCTTCCTGTAAATTTTTTTAAATCTGCTGTAATTCTTTATTTATTTATTTATTTTTAATTTCTTTATTGATTAAGGTGTCACATATTTGTCCTCATCCCCCCATTTCCATCCCACACCCCTCCCCATGGATGCTCCAACCCCCTGTTGAACTTAACCATTGGTTAGGCTCATATGCATGCACACAAGACCTTTGGTTGATCTCTCCCCCCTCCCCCAACCCTCCCCTATCCTCCCTCTGAGGCCCGATAGTCCGATCGATGCCTCCTTGTTTCTGGTTCTGTTGTTGTTCATCAGTCTATGTTGTTCATCATTTCCCCTAGATGAGCGAAATCATGTGTCACTAGAGATATACTTATAAGAACTGAATGTGAGACGAGCAATAATAGTTATGCTGACAGGCAAATGAATCAGTCTGTAGTGAGTTTCTTTCTGGACCAACAGTTCTTTTGAGACCCAATATCAATGTCCACCAGTTCCTTATGAGTACATGTCGGCACTGACCCCTCAGCTCTAGATGGTGGACAAATGGTGGTAGTGCAGGTCCGACTCCCTCTGGTTTAGCCTCGGCTGGACCCAGGGGCACAGCTTCACCCGGACCCAGGGGCATGTGGCCTCACCCGGACCCAGGGTCGCGTGGCCTCACCCGGATCCAGGGGCCCACAGCCTCACCCGGACCCAGGACCCAGCCTCACCCAGATCCAGGGGCACACGGCCTCGCCCAGACCCAGGATTCAGCTTCACCTGGACCCAGGGGTGCGTGGCCTCTCCCGGGCCTGGGACCCAGCCTCACCCGGATCCAGGGGCACACGGCCTCGCCCGGACCCGGGATCTAGCTTCCCCCGGACCCAGGGGCAGGTGGCCTCACCCAGACCCAGGGGCGCGTGGCCTCTCCCAGACCCAGGGTCGCGTGGCCTCACCCGGATCCAGGGGCCCACGGCCTCACCCGGACCCAGGACCCAGCCTCACCCGGATCCAGGGGCACACGGCCTCGCCCAGACCCAGGATTCAGCTTCACCTGGACCCAGGGGCGCATGGCCTCACCCGAACCCAGGGGCGCGTGGCCTCTCACAGAGTCTATTAGTTTTTTGATGGAATCTTTTGGGTTTTTTATGTACAATATCATGTCATCTGCAAATAAGGACAGCTTCACTTCTTCTTTTCCAATTTGGATGCCTCTTATTTCTTCTTCTTGCCTAATTGTGATAGCTAATACTTCCAGTACTATGTCAAACAGGAATGGTGAGAGTGGGCATCCCTGTCTTGTTCCTCTTCTTAGGGGAAATGGTTTTAGTTTTTGCCCATTGAGTATGATGTTTGCTGTGGGTTTATCATATATAGCTTTTATTATGTTGAGGTATGAGCCTTCTATTCCCACCTTGTTGAGAGTTTTTATCAAGAAAGGGTGTTGGATTTTGTCAAATGCTTTTTCTGCATCTATTGATATGACTATGTGATTTTTATCTCTCAATTTGTTTATGTGATGTGTCACATTTATTGATTTGCAGATATTGTACCATCCTTGCATTCCTGGGATAAATCCTACTTGGTCGTGGTGTATGATCTTTCTGATATATTGCTGGATTCGATTTGCTAGGATTTTGTTGAGGATTTTGGCAACTATGTTCATGAGGGATATTGGTCTGTAATTCTCTTTCATTGTGTTGTCTTTATCTGGTTTTGGTATTAGGGTGATGCTGGCTTCATAGAAGGAGCCTGGAAGTGTTCCTTCCTCTTGAATTTTTTGGAATAGTCTGAGGAGGATAGGTTTTAGTTCTTCCTTGAAAGTTTGGTAAAACTCTCCTGTGAAGCCGTCTGGCCCCGGGCTTTTGTTTGCCGGAAGCTTTTTGATGACTGCTTCAATTTCTTTCATATTTACTGGCCTGTTGAGCTGTTTAGATTCTTCCAGATTGAGTTTTGGAAGGTTGTATTTTTCTAGGAATATGTCCATTTCCTCCAGGTTGTCCAGTTTGTTGGAATAGAGTTGTTCGTAGTATTTTGTAACAATCCTTTGTATTTTGTAGGGGTCTGTTGTTATTTCACCTCTTTCATGTCTGATTTTGTTTATTTGGGTCCTCTCTCTTTGCTTCTTGGTGAGCCTGGCTAGAGGTTCATCAATCTTGTTTATCCTTTCAAAGAACTAGCTCTTGGTTTTGTTGATCTTTTGTATTGTTTCTTTTGGTCTCTATGTCGTTTATCTCTGCTCTGATCTTTATTATTTCCTTCCTTCTGCTTACACTGGGCTTTTCTTGTTGCTCTCTTTCTAACTCTTTGAGTTGTTGGGTTAGGTAATTTATTACCATTGTTTCTTGTTTTTTGCAGTAGGCTTGTAGAACTATGAACTTCCTTCTCAAGACTGCTTTCGCTGTGTCCCATAGATTTTGGATTGTTGTGTTTTCATTGTCATTTGTTGCCATGATGTTTTTTATTTCTTCCTTGATGTCTTTGGTAACCCAGTCATGGTTTAATAGCATGCTGTTTAGTCTCCATGTGTTTGACTTCTTTGGGTTGTTTTTATTGTAGTTGATTTCCAGTTTTATGCCACTGTGATCTGAGAAGATACTTGATATGATTTCTATCTTCTTGAATTTGGAGAGACTTTGCCTATGTCACAACATATTGTCTATCTTTGAAAATGACCCATGTGCACTTGAGAAGAATGTATATTCTGTGGCTTTGCAGTGAAATGTTCTGAAGATGTCGATTAATTCCATCTGGTCTAGTGAGTCATTCAGGATTGATGTTTCTTTGCTGATTTTTTGTTTAGAGGATTTGTCCAATGGTGATATTGGGGTATTGAAGTCTCCTACTATGATTGTATTGCTGTCAATCTCTCCTTTGATATCTTCCAGGAGTTTTTTAATGTATCTTGGTGCTCCTGTATTGGGTGCATATATGTTTACCAGAGTTATTTCTTCTTGTTGGATTGCTCCCTTTAGTATTATGAAGTGGCCTTCATTATCTCTTGTTATGTCCTTCACTTTGAGATCTAATTTGTCAGATATAAGTATTGCTACCCCAGATTTTTTTTCATTTCCATTCACCTGGAAAACCTTTTTCCATCCCTTTACTCTCAGTCTGTATGCGTCCTTTTTTTGAGGTGGGTTTCCTGTAGACAGCAGATATATGGGTTTTGTTTTCTTATCCATTCTGTTACCCTGTGTGTTTTGATTGGGGCATTCAATCCATTTACAATGCCCATCAGCAGATGAGTGGATTAGAAAACTATAGTACATCTATACAATGGAATACTATGCTGCTATAAAAAAGAAGAAATTCTTACCATTTGCAGCAGCATGGATGGACTTGGAGAACATTATGTTAAGTGAAATAAGCCAGGCAATGAAAGATAAATACCACATGATCTCAGTTATTTATGGAAAATAAAGAACATTATAACCTGATAAACAAAAAGATAGATACAGAGTCAGTAAAGCACCGAACAGACTGTCAAATTAGAACAGGAAGGCTGGGGAGAAATAGATCAACCAAGGGACTTGTATGCATGCATATAAGCACAACCAATGGACACAAGACACAGGGCAGGGGTGGGATGAGGGCATGTGACAGGGGGTAGGGGAGGCTGGGGGAATTTCATTGGGGGAATAAAAGGAGATATATGTACTACTATATGTAATACTTTAAACAATAAAAAAGGAAGCACACTTTGCAACAAAAAATGTAAAAAAAAAAAAAAAAACGACAAGTGCTGGGGAGTGTTGTGGGGGGTAGGGGGAAGAGATCAACCAAAGGACTTATATGCATGCATATAAGCACAACCAATGGACACAAGACACTGGGGGGTTGGGATGAGGGCATGAGACAGGTGGTAGGGGATGCTGGAGGAAGAGCAATCGGGAAAAAAAGGAGATATATGTTCTACTATATGTAATACTTTAAACAATAAAAAATAAAATATATATATTTTATTGATTTTTTACAGAAAGGAAGGGAGAGGGATAGAGAGTTAGAAACATAGATGAGAGAGAAACATTGATCAGCTGGCTCCTGCACACCTCTTACTGGGGATTTGCCCACAACCAATGTTACATGCCCTTGACAGGAATCGAACCTGGGACCCTTCAGTCCGCAGGCCAAGTCTCTATCCACTGAGCCAAACCGGTCAGGGCTGAATCTATAGATTTCTTTGGGTAGTATGGACATTTTAATGATTTTGATTCTAACAGTTTATATGTTTCTCAGAATTTGTCCATTTCACCCAGGGTGTCCAATTTATTGGCATATAGTTGTTCATAATATTTGCTTACAATCCTTTGTATTTCTGTTCTGTCCATTGTTATATCACCACTTTCATTTCTGATTTTATGTATTTGGGTTTGTTCTCTTTGATTCTTGATGATCCTGGCTAGGGGTTTATCAATCATTTTTACCTTTTCAACGAACCAGGTCTTGGATTCTTTTATCCTTTGTACTGCTTTTTTATTCCCTATATGACTTATTTCTTATCTGATCTTTATTATTTCCTTCCTTCTACTCCTGGGCTTTTATTTCTGTTTTCTTTCTAATCCATTTAGCTGTAGGATTAGATAGTTTATTAGTGTTTTTTTCTTATTTCTTGAGGTAGGCCTGTAATACTATGAACTTCCCTCTCAGGAGTGCTTTCATTGTGTCCCATAGGTTTTGCATGGTAGTGTGCTCATTTTCATTTGTTTCCAGAAAGTTTTTAATTTCTTGCTGGATCTTATTGGTAACCCATTCATTGTTTAATAACATTCTATTTAGTCTCCATGTATTTGAGTGTTTTTGAGGGGTTTTTTATTGTAGTTGATTTCTAACTTCATGCCATTGTGATTTGAGAGGATGCTTGGTATTATATCAATCTTTTTAAATTTGTATAGGCTTGTTTTGTGTACTAACATGTGGTCTATGTTTGAGAATGTTCCATGTGCACTGGAGAAAAATGTATATTCTGTTGCTTTGGGTGGAATGTTTTGTAAATATCAGTTAGATCCATCTGATCCAGTGTGCCATTTAAGGCCCCTGTTTCATTGTTAATTTTTTGTCTGGAAGATCTATCCAGTGGTGCAACTGGGGTGTTTAAGTCCCTTACTATGACTGTATTGCTATTAATCTCTCACTTAAAATACATCAAGAATTTTTTTATAAACTTGAGTGCTCCTATATTGGGTGCATATATGTTTACAAGGGTTATATTTTCTTGTTGAATCATTTTCTTTAGTATTATGAAGTGGCCTTCTTTGTCTCTTGTTATGGACTTTGTTTTGAAGTCTATTTTTTCTGATATGAGTATTGCTACCCCAGCTCTTTTTTCCTTTCTATTTGCATGCAATATATTTTTCCATCCCTTCACTCTCAGTCTGTGTGTGTGTGTGTTGTTCTTAGGCGGGTCTCTTGTAAACAGCATATATATGGGTCATGATTTCCTATCCATTCAGTCACTCTATGTCTTTTGACTGGAGCATTTAGTCCATTTACATTTAACCCTTTTCACTCGCTTGCTTTTTGCTCGATTCCTTTATTCTAATGCTAACCGTGTCGAGTCACACTCGACATCTGAGTGCAAAAGGTTAAGGTTATTATTGATAGGTATTTATTTACTGCCATTGGTTTTTTGTGATTTTTCTTTCTTTATGCCTATGATCCTCTCTCTTCTTTTCTTCTTCTTAAAGCAGTCCCTTTAACATTTCTTGCATTGCTGGTTTGGTGTTAATGTGCTCCTTACCCTTTTCCTGTGTGGAAAGCTTTTTATTTCACCTTCAACTTTAAATGATAGTCTTGCTAGACACAGTAGTCTTGGATTTAGGCCCCTGCTTTTCATTACTTTGAGCACTTCATGCCATTCCCTTGTGGTCTCAAGTGTTTCTATTGAGAAATCAGCTTACATTGTAATGGGAACTCCTTTGTAGGTAATTTTCTGTCTCTCTCTTGCTGCCTTTAAGATTCTTTTTCTTTAACATTTGCCATTTTGAATACGATGTGTCTAGGTGTGGATTTCTTTGGGTTCATCTTGATTGGAATTCTCTGTGCCTCCTGAACTTGTGTGACATGTTCCTTCACCAGGTTGGAGAAGTTTTCTGTCATTGTTTTTTTAAACAGGTTCTCTGATCCTTGCTCACCTTCTTCCCCGTCTGGTATTCCTATAATGCTAATGTTGTTATGTTTCATGTTGTCCCAGAAGTCCCTTAAGATATCTTCCTGCTTTTTAATTCTTTTTTCTATTTGCTGCTCTAATCGGGTATTTATTTCTACCTTGTTTTCCAAATCACTGTTTCTATCCTCTGCTTCATCCAATCTACTTTTAATACCTTCCAGTGTGTTTGTTTCCCTTTTTTTTGTCTTAAATCTTTATTGTTGAAAGTATTACACATGTCCCCTTTTTCCCCCATTGACTTCTCCCACCTTCTGCTCCCTGGCCTTCACCACCCTATTGTCTGTGTCTATGGGTTATGCATATACACATATGAGTATATTGGTTGATCTCTTCCTCTCCCACCCCCGCCACAACCCTCTGCCTTCCCTCTGAGGTTTGACAGTCTGTTTGATGTTTCTATGTCTCTGGTTATATATTTGTTCATCAGTTTATATTGTTCATTAGATTCCACATATGATTGAGATCATGTGATACTTATCTTTCTCTGACTGGCTTATTTCACTTAGCATAATGCTCTGTGGGTCCATCCATTCTGTTGCAAATGGTAAGAGTTCTTTTCCTTTTACAGCTGCATAGTATTCCATTGTATTGATCTACCATAGTTTTTTAACCTACTCATCTGCTTATGGGCACTTAAGCTGTTTTCAAATCTTAGCTATTGTCAACCGCACTGCTATGAACATAGGGGTGCATATATTCTTTCTGATGAGTGTTTATGAATTCTTGGGATATATGCCTAGAAGGGGAATCACTGGGTCAAATGGGAGTTCCATTTTTAATTTTTTTAGAAAACTCCAAAATGTTTTCCACATGTGGAGAAAAGGGGACCCTCGTACACTGCTAGTGGGATCCCAGTGTATAATATATAAACTAGTAAAAGGGTAATATGCTAATTAGGGCAGACATCTTCTGGACGTCCATCTGGATGTCCATCCAGACAAAGCCACAGTGGCTGCAAGGCCCGGGGTTCATGCAGCCATGAGCTCAGGCAGCCTTTAGCCCCAGCGGCTGCGAGGCCTGGAGCTCACAGCAGCCTTGAGCCCTGGTGGTTGTGAGGACCGGGCCTCATGGCAGCTGTAGGCTCAGGCAGCTGCAAGGCCCAGGGCTCAGACAGCAATGAGCCCCAGTGGCTGCAAGGCATGGGGCTCATGGAAGCCATGGGCTCATGACAGCCTTGGGCTCAGGCAGCCATGAGCCCTGGTGGCTGCGAGGCCCAGGGCTCAGGCCTTGCAGACGCCGCAGTCAGCAGTGGCAGCAGCAGTGGAGTGATGGGGGCAGCACCTTCCCCTGATCAGCCCAGTTGCCTCCCACAGAGGGAGGCCAGACTGCAGCTTAGGCATGCTCCCCATGGGGAGTGGGCCTAAGCTGTCAGTAGGACATCCCCTGAGGGCTTCTGGACTGTGAGAGGGGGCAGGCCTAGCTAAGGGACCCCCGCCCCAGTGCACGAATTTTCATGCACCATACTAGAGGCCCTGTGCACTTGGGCATGAGGGGGGTCCCTCAGCCAGGCCTGTGCCCTCTCGCAGTCCAGGAGCCCTCAGGGTATGTCCAACTGATGGCTTAGGCGGGGAGCAGGCCAGCGGTGAGCCCATCTTCTGGCTGAGCGGTGCTCCCCCTGTGGGAGCACACTGACCACCAGGGCGCAGCTCCTGCATTGAGCATCTGCCCCCTGGTGGTCAGTGTGCATCACAGCGACCAGTTGTTTTGCCATTCGGTAGATTTGCATATTAGCCTTTTATTATATACTAGAGGCCCAGTGCATGATTGAATCATGCACGTGTAGGGTCCCCTACACGCTTTTGCTTTTGATCACGGGGAGCTGGGTGCCTGTCCGCTAGTGCACCAGGCCTTTCAGAAGCCTCCAGTGCAGCGGAGGCTTCTGAAAGGCCTGGTGTCTGAGCGGAAAGGCATCCAGCTGCCACGCTTTTGCTTTTGATCGCGGGGAGTTGGGTGCCTGTCTGCTGGTGTCTGAGTGGACAGGCATCCAGCTGCCACGCTTTCACTTTCGATCGCTGGTGTCTGAGTGGAAAGGCATCCAGCTGCCATGCTTTTGCTTTTGATCGCGGGGAGTTGGATGCCTGTCTGCTGGTGCACCAGGCCTTTCAGAAGCCTCCAGCGCGGCGGAGGCTTCTGAAAGGCCTGATGTCTGAGCGGACAGGCATCCAGCTGCCATGCTTTCACTTTCAATCGCTGGTGCACCAGGCCTTTCAGAAGCCTCCTCCGCGGACACCTGGCTACCCTGCCGTTGAGAGGCGCAGCTGGGTGTCCGCGGCAGGCCCCCTCAGAGGCCGTGGATCTGGCCTCGATCTGGCCGTTGAGAGTCGCAGGGGGCGGGAGTCCCGCCCCCCTCAGTGGCAGCGGATCCGTGCCTCTCAATGGCCGGATAGGCCACCCCGAGTCCCGCCCCCCAGCCTCCCACCGCCCAATCGTGGGCATAGAGGAGTGATGGTAATTTACATTTTACTCTATTATTAGATAGGATGATTTTATTGATTTCAGAGAGGAAGGGAGAGAGAGAGAGAGAGAGAGAGAGAGAGAGAGAGAGAGAGAGAGAGAGATACATCAGTGATGAGAGAGAATCATTGATTGGCTGCCTCCTACATACCCCCTACTGGAGATAGAGCCTGCAACCTGGGCATGTGCCCTTAATAGGAATCAAACCCAGGACCTTTCAGTCCACAGGCTGACGATATATCCACTGAGATAAACCAGCTAGTGCTCCAGTGTGTTCTTAATGTCAGATATATCATTCTTCATTTCTGTCTTGTTCTTGTTCATGGCCTCTGTTTCTCTTTTCAAGCTGTTGTAATTTGCACTAATTTCCTTAGGCATCTTTATAACCATTGCTTTGACCTCTATGTCTGATAGGTTGCTTATATCCATTTCTCTTAGTTCTTTTTCTGGACATTCCTTCTTTTTAATCGTTTGGGGTTTGTTTCTTTCTGTCCTCATTTTAGCTGTCTCTCTGTATTTGTTTCTGTGTATTAGATAGAACTGTTATGCCTCCCAGTCTTTGTGGGATGGCCTTATGAAGAGAGTGTCTTGAGGGTTCACTGGTGTAGCCTCTTTGTTCACCTGTGCTGAATGCTCTAGGAATGCCCCTTGTGTGCATTATTTGAACTCTCTTGTTGTAATTGGGACTTGATTGTTGATGTCCCTTTCATGGGAGGTATCTCTCCTCCAACTTGCTACCAGTGATGTTCAACCCCAATGTTGTCATGCCAGCTTTTATAGAGGTGCTGACAGATCAGAACAAGACACAACAAGACCAAACCAAAAATATCATGAAAATAAACCTACACAATGCAACAACAACAGGAAAGACTAAGCAGGAAGAAAAGGAGAAAGCAAAGCAAAGAAAAAATATAAAGAATACTAAAAGACACACAACCAAAGACTTAGAGGGGATATAAAGTAAAACAAAGAAAGAAGACAAAAAATGGTTATATGGGAGCAAAGAGGAAGATAAAAGAATTATAGGAGGAAACAAGAAAAGGAAACAGAAAATAGGTGAAATAATAATGAATTTAAAATGTAGTGATAATGGATATAAGATTAGATATAGAAAAATTAAAATGGAAACAAATGAGAAAAAGGACAAAAACAAAATAAAATAAGCAAAATTAATAATAACATTAATAGGCAAAAGCAGAACAGAATCAAAGGGAAGAGAGAAAATAGAGATATGTATGGTGGGCAGAGCTTATCTTCTTCCTGGACCTATTGTCCAGCCCCCTTTCTGCTCACCACAACAAGTTCCTCCAAGAAATAGAGGGCCCCCTGGATTCAATGTTAAGTGTGTCCTTCAGACCCCTCCAATGTAGGCTGTCCCTGAGCTCTACTGTGTGGCCCCTCCCACTGGTCAGAGGAGCTTCCCAGGCTGCACAATGGTGGGGTGCTAGCGCTACTCTATCCAGGGACTTCAGCCCCAGGCTTCCACTGCTGCACCCACTCTGCAGTCTCCACAGCCAGTGCCCTTGAGGCCTCCTCTTTCAGTCTCAGACCCTCCTGTTTCACCTACAGATCTGCATCCTTTTTAGTCTTCTCAGGTCCTCAGTTCAATAGGTCCAGGTAAGGGGAGGCTACATTCACCTCCCGGCCTTCAGCGCAGTTCCTGTCCCCAAGCCCTGGCAGTGGGGCTGAGCATTTGGGCTCTAAGGCCGTAGTGGCAGCACAGTAGTGGTGGCAGTGGTTGAGTACACGTCAAGGGCAAGAACCCTGATGAGTCAATAGTGGTTGCACCACGGTGGTACAGTGTCCAAGCTGGGTCCTACCAGGTGCATGGTTTCAGATGGGGTGCATGCCAGGCACATAGAGGCCCTGCAGGTATCTGTTGCAGGTGTGCAGGTCTGAGGGTCTAAGATGTGACCTCTGTGAGTGCTTAGGGACCAGGACAGTGTCAGCCCGGATGGTGGCTAGGCTTAGTATTTATCCACTGCTCTTCCCCCAGCCCCCAAGGAGGACCTTGTAAACCTTTCAAGGTGGCACACTCTCCAAGCTGGAGCTGTGCCCAAGGAGTGTCTGTGGTGGTAGCAGAGGCCCCTTGTGCTGTAGCTCGGGGTCCCAAAGCTGTCAGCTGCAGATGCATGGGATCCCGCTGCTGTTCCCTTAAGTGCACGGCCTGGCATTTCCATTTGTTAATGTAATGTGTTACATTGACTTATTTTCATACGGTTAACCATCCTTGCATTTCAGGAACAAATAATCCTATATAATAAAAGGGAAATATGCAAATTGACCTTCACTCCAACACAAGATGGCCGCCCCATGTGGTCAAAGATGGCTTCCCCCGTGTGGACACAAGATGGCCGCCACAAGATGGCCAGCAGGGGAGGGCAGTTGGGAGGAACCAGGCCTGCAGGGGAGGGCAGTAAGAGGGGACCAGGCCACAGGGGAGGGCAGTTGGGAGGGACAAGGCCGGCAGGGGAGGGCAGTTGAGGGGGACCAGGCCTGCAGGGGGGGGCAGTTAGGGGCAATTGGGCCAGCAGGGGAGCAGTTAGGTGTCAATCAGGCTGGCAGGGGAGTGGTTAAGGGGTTATCAGGCTGGCAGGCAGAAGCAGTTAGGGGCAATCAGGCAGGCAGGCAGGCGAGCAGTTGGGAGCCAGCAGTCCTGGATTGTGAGAGGGATCCCAGATTGGAGACAGTGTAGGCTGAGCTGAGGGACACCCTCCCCCATGCACGAATTTCATGCACCGGGCCTCTAGTAATATTCATAAAATACTTTGGCCCTTTCTTGTAGGTTCTTTGTCTGGTTTGGGCACAAAACTAATTGTGGCCTTACAAAATTAGTTTGGGATTTTTCCCTTTTCAGTTTTTGAAAACAAATTAAGGATTATTATTAATTCTCTTTTAAATGTTTGGTAGAATTCACCAGTTAAGCCATCTGGTTCTGTACTTTTTTGTTTTTGATTAATGATTAAATCTTCTTGGTAGTTATATATCTGTTTAGATTTTCTATTTATTCATTATTCAATCTTTGTAGGTTGAGTGTTTCTATGATTTTTTAGAATTTTGTCCATTTTATCTAAATCATTCTATCTTTTGACATACAATTGTTTGTAGAATTCACAGAGAATCTTTTCTATTTCTGTAAAGTTGATAGTAAGGTCACTCTTTCATTTTTTATTTTAGTTATTTGAGTTATCCCTCTTTTTATTTGTCAATCTAGCTAAAGTTTTATTAATTTTGTTGATCTTTCATTAATTTTCTCTATTGATTTTCTATTCTATTTTTCTCATCTCCACTCTAATCATTATTCTTCTTCTTTCTTCTAGCTTTGAATTGTCTGTTCTTTTCCTAGTCTCATGAAATATAAAGTTAAGTTGTTGATTTGAGATAGTTTGTTTTAAATGCAAACATTTACAGCTATAAATTTACTGCTTTTGCTGCATTCCTTAAGTTTTGGTATGTTGTATTTTTATTATTTGTCTTAAGATATTTTCTTAATTTTGGAATTAGTTGACACAAAGGCTGATCCCTTAGACAGCC
Organism: Cnephaeus nilssonii; assembly: GCF_951640355.1. Classification (NCBI taxonomy): domain Eukaryota; kingdom Metazoa; phylum Chordata; class Mammalia; order Chiroptera; family Vespertilionidae; genus Cnephaeus; species Cnephaeus nilssonii. Next base: position 16,614 of record NW_027645476.1, on the reverse strand, counting down.
TACAGACAGGTTAGAAAGTTGCATATTCAGTCTGTTATACTCTCTTCAGTTTATGGAAGGAGTTTAGGAATCTGGTTTATGCTTTCTCTGAACTGTACTACACCAGGTTGAGGGATTTGGGGAGGTGGTGGAACAAGGGTTAATAAAAATCACCAAAGAGCCGAAACCGGTTTGGCTCAGTGGATAAAGCGTCAGCCTGCGGACTGAAAGGTCCCAGGTTCGAGTCCGGTTAAGGGCATGTACCTTGGTTGCGGGCACATCCCCGGTGGGGGGTGTGCAGGAGGCAGCTGGTCAATGTTTCTCTCTCATTGATGTTTCTAGCTCTCTATTCCTCTCTGTAAAAAATCAATAAAATATATTTTTTTTAAAAATCACCAAAGAATACCTTACCATTTTGAATAGGGATTTTTACTGAATGGGCATTTGCTTGCTTCCTGTACATCTTTCACTGATTTCCAGAAACCTTATAAAGTTATCTAATAAATTTCTAATTGTTTATTTAGTATTTTCATTGGAGAACAAGAGCCTGAGGCTTCCTAGTCTGACATCTCACTGATGTCACTCTTATTTGGTATTTTTGAAGATAGAGTTTACAAATTTAGGATTGTAACTGACCGATTATTATGGTTGCTTTCTTCCTTGTCACCTGCATTAATCCAAGTAATAGATAAATCAAGTAATGATTCCTCTAGAAACAAATAAAGTGTCTTACACTTCATCCAGAGGCATGTCTATTTATTTGATGTTATGACAGTAGTTTGTTCAGAAAAAGCCTCAAGGTTTCTAATCTTTCTGTGTTAAACAATCTGTTCTCAAAATCTAAGCCATAAATTTTCAGGCTGCCTAGGGAATCTGTGGTCTCAGGCTTCAAAATGCAATAATATGGGTGTCCCTGTACCCTGGTCTGTATATCTCATTCATTTTCTAGTAATGATTCCCACTAAATTGTTTTTTACTATTCTCCTTTTACACTACTCCTAATTTGTCCTTTCTATTCATAATCAACTTAATGGCTAGTTGATACAGAATGTGATTTATTCCTGAGTTTTCAAAACAAAAACTCATAAGGCCTAAATGTATTTTGTTTTTGTACAAAATTTTCAGTTGCCTCCATAAAGGAATGCATGTCCACCTACCGTGACCTTTTTTGCCAAGTTATTCAATAAGTGATATTTAAGTTTAGGCCTATTTCATGGTCTGTACCACATATACTAAAGTTGAGTAAATTTTAATTAAACCATATTGTATCCCTTGGAGTTTATATTTAATTTAGGAGGTTTGAGGGTGTTTATTTTAAATATGTATTTGACAGACACATCTAAATTCTTTAATAGAGTTCAGAAAGTTCTCTTTTAAACTTCCTAACAACTCTTAAGGTAATTGGCATCATTATTAAAGAAAGAGTCCCATTTAATCACCACAAAATAGTTTTCAGTTCCAGTTTTAAGAGAGAGAATAAAAAAACCCACATCTTGCACTTGATTGAAACTTCCTTTAGAATATATTAAAGATATTGTGGTTTGTTTTTCTTTGTCAGAGCAAAAGTCTCAGCTAAGGAGGAAGAAATTTCTCATAATGACCAAAGAGTGATTGTTGTTTTCACCACCCTCTTCCTCTTCCTTCCCAGAATCAAAGAGGCTATGCAAGACCCAGAGCTGACCTCAGCTCATTTGAGCTTATCTTAATCAAGAGACTGCCTGTACATTTCTTACAAAGCTTTATGACAGAAATAAACTTAAGAAAAAAAAGCTGTTTTGATTTCAGGTTTGAGGAGGGATGGGTCCTTCTGCCTACTATATACATCTTTTCTTCCCCATTGACTGAGGCCTGTATCTCTTTCCAAGATACAGAACATCAGAATGTAGACCCCTCTACTATCTCCATTTGCCAGAGAGGAAACCAAGGAACTAATAATCAGTTGCATAAAAGTGTCAGATACAAAAAGATCACACTCACCAAAGGGTCCAGTACTTGCCTAAGACCTGCATAAAAGATTGGAGGTGGGAAACCAAAATCATTAGAGCCTGAAAGGGAGTAAAAATAACGCCACAAGGTGGGATAAGGGGATTGTAGTAAATGCATAAAGGATAGACCTTTCCTTTCCTGATCTTAGGACCTTCATCTCTCCATTCAAAATCAGGTTATACCTGAGAGATCATGGAGTGACAAGAGTATCAGAGCAATCAGGCTAGTGGGACTACAGAACATACACACAAGTCAAAAAGGGCTATTGAGACCTAGGATATAGAAGGGAATTTCCAAAATCATTCTAAATTGCAGCAGTTTCCAATTCAATGTCATACACAGACACACAGACAGCAGCTGCAATATCAGCATCCAACACAGCTACTAGGGCAATAAATATGTGTCTTTGCACACTTCACCAAGCGCTTTGCCGTTTAGCTCCTCTGGTTGCTTCTGTGATGTTACCAACCTCTTCCCTTGATAGTAGACATACATAGAGTATACTCATACACATACATAGATAAATGTGTATACGTATATCTCTCTTGTGGTACACATCCCACATTCATTGATTTTTGCTCCAATTGGGTTGTCAATTAATCCTTACTAATAATTAGTTGACCATCACAGGATGTGCTCTTGTCTACAAATCATTTGATAGGGCAATTGAAAAGACCAAAAATGCTTTACATTCCTACCAGAAATGGCTCTCTAATAATATACTGTAAGTTATTTAAAGTCATAATCAAGCACAGGCAGAAAAGTAACACTGGATTAAAGACAGACCTAGGTTCTCTGATGCAATTAGGCCACTTCAGGGAAGTAGTATCATTGGACTAAGCCTCAGTTTCCTCATCTGGAAAATGGACATAAGAACAACTGTGCTTTGTACAATTGAGTATTGTGGGGTTTTTTGTTTTAAATAAGTCTTTATTGTTCAGATTATTGCAAATGCTCCTCTTTTTTACCCCTATAGCTCCCCTCAACCGGGTTCCCACCCTACCACATGCCCTTACCCCCAGCCACTGTCCTCGTCCATAGGTATAAGATTTTTGTCCAAACTCTTCCCTCACTCCCCACACCCCCTTCCCCCCAAGAATTGTCCATACACTCCCTTTCTATGCCCCTGATTCTATTATATTCACCAGTTTATTCTGTTCATCAGATTTTTCATTCACTTGATTTTTAGATTCACTTGATAGATATGTATTTGTTGTCACTTTGTTGTTCATAATTTTTTATCTTTACCTTTTTCTTCTTCTTCCTCTTCTTAAAGAATACCCTTCAGCATTTCATATAATATTAGTTTGGTGGTGATGAACTCCTTTAGCTTTTTCTTGTCTGTGAAGCTCTTTATCTGACCTTCAATTCTAAATGATAGCTTTGCTGGGTAGAGTAATCTTGGTTGTAGGTTCTTGCTATTCATCACTTTGAATATTTCTTGCCACTCCCTTCTGGCCTGCATAGTTTCTGTTGAGAAATCAGCTGACAATCATATGTGTACTCCCTTCTAGGTAACTAACTGTTTTTATCTTGCTTCTTTTAAGATTCTCTTTGTCTTTTGCCCTGGGCATTTTAATTACGATGTGTCTTGGTGTGGTCCTCTTTGGATTCCTCTTGTTTGAGGTTCTCTGCACTTCCTGGACTTATAAGTCTATTTCTTTCACCAGATTGAGCAAGTTTTCTGTCATTATTTCTTCAAATAGGTTTTCAATATCTTGCTTTCTCTCTTCTTCTGGCACCCCCATAATTCAGATGTTGGTATGCTTGAAGTTGTCCCAGAGGCTCCTTACACTATCTTCATATTTTTGGATTCTTTTTTCTTTTTGCTCTTCCAGTTGAGTGTTTTATATTCCTCATATTTCAAATCTTTGACTTGATTCTTGGGATCCTCTAGTCTACTGTTGAATTTCTGTATATTATTCTTTATTTCAGTCAGTGTATGCTTAATTTCTGAGTGGTCCTTTTCCTTTTCCTTTTTTTTTTTTTTTTTTTTGCATTCTCACTAAGATCCTTGAAAGTCTCACTAAGTTCCTCAGAAGTTTCTAGAAGATTCTTGAGTAACCTTATAACTGTGGTTTTGAACTCTATATCCAGTAGTTTGCTTTCCTCCATTTCTTTCATTTGTGACCTCTTTCTTTGTCTCTGCATTTTGGCTGCTTCCCTGTGTTGAGAGAGTGGCCTTGTGTGCTAGGTGTCCAATGGGGCCCAGTGGCTCAGCCTCCCCAATCACCTGAGGTGGACACTCTTGGTGCATTTCTTTGTGGACTGTGTGCATAGTATTGTTGTAGTTAAGCCTTGATTGTTGTTGGTATCACTGAGAGGAATTGACCTCCAGGCCAATTGGCTGTGAAGACCATCTGTGTCTACAATGGAAGAACTGCTATGCAGGAGACACCCTTATGGGGCAGGACTTGCTTCAGTGGGGCTTTGGTGCTCACTCAGTCTTCCCCTTGAGTGTGTCGCTTATGGGTGTGAAGAGTTGTAATCTAATATGGTCTAACACTGACCACTGGGTACACTGGCTCTTGGATCTCCAAGGAGGTGCAAAGTCAGCCACTGCTTGAGGCCACCCAGCAGGAGCTACAATGAGATCTGCAGATTCCTCCTCTTTGTTTGGGGTTTGGAAGTGCCCCGATGAGGGCCAGCTGTGAAGCAAGCCAGGCTACTGCCACCAAAAGCCATGCCCCTTTTTTTGGAAGCTTTTGAGCTCTCTGACCCAGATGCAGTTTGTTAAGTTAGGCTGTGAAAGGCAGGCCATTCATATGCAAAAGCCGCTGTGCACAGTTTGGGCGGGGTTGTAAATTGGGTGGGGCAGGGTCTCAGGGAATCACCAGAGATGAGCAAACAGCAATGGCTGCCAGTCAGCCGTCTCTGTGTCTCTGCATCTCCATACCCCGCACCCCGATGCAGGAACAATGATCGCTGCGAGCACCTCTGAGAGAAAGCTGCCCTCGTGTTCTGGTCCAGTGCCAGACAGTCTAGTTTCTCCTCGTATGAGTCTGGGTCCCCAGAGTCTCACCTGGAACTGGAGTTCAGAGCAATTGGAAGCTTGTATCTCCCTCCTGATTAAAAAAAACAACAGCTCACCCAGATGCCAGCCAGTTTTGTGCACGCCTCCGTACCTCCACACCTCTGCACTTCCTACCAGTCTCAATGTGCTTTTTTATTTTCTCCTAGTTGTAGAATTTCCACTCAGACAGTTTTCCTGTGGTTCTGGATGATAACTGTTTTGTCTTTTAGTTGTAGTTTTGATGTGGTTATGAGAGACAGGAAGTACAGGTGTTTACCTATGCCTCCATCTTGGTTCCTCACAATTAAGCATTGTTAATGATTTTTTGCAAAGGGTCAAAAGTTTTACTACATTGCCTATATATCTCCTCAGCTACCAGTAAACACACCTTTCTTTGATGAATAGGCTATGAGATCATCTACCTATACATAGAAGACAACACAAATTACACACTGAGATTTATTTCAGAAATTAAGAGCCTGAAACCAGTTGCTTCCTAGTTGAGAGTAAGATTGTAAAGAGATGGGACATGGGATGAAAATTCTTAAATGATGGGTGATGTCAAGAAAGCATCTATCATCTATATCTATATCTATATCTATATCTATATATGTATGTATATATATAATCCTAATATGCAAATAGACCAAATGGCGAAACAACCAAACAACCAGTCACTATGACATGTGCTGACCACCAGGAGACAAACGCAGAACATGGTGGGCATTGGAAGCAGGCAGCAGAGCATGGAACATGGTGGACATCGGCTGCAGTGGGATGGTGGAGCAGGTGAGTGGGTGCTCCAGACTAAAGCAGGGTACCAGTCTCTGTCATTGGGGAGAGCCTCTGGTGGTTACTGAAAATTCTTTGCTACTGCAAACCATGGTCATGACCGAGGCTCGCACCTGCTTTTGGCACTGTCCCTGCTTGCACCCACTACTGGTGCCCATTGCCAGCCCTGATCGCTCGGCACCATCAGCGGGTGTGAGCGGTGGCTACTGGCCCCGATCACCTCTCAGGGCTATTCTACCTCCCCCTCCTCCTGAGGGGCGGTCTGGGACAACAACTGCAGCTTGCACCCACTGCTGGGGTCAGAGCCACCACTCATGCATGCCCCCATCTGAGGAGCAGCAGTCATGTGCAGCCCACCCCCATCCAAGGAGCAGCAGCCTTGTGAGCAGCCTGCCCTCATCCAAGGAGCAGCAGCTGTGTGAGCAGCCTGCCCGTACCAGCCAGAGGAACCACCACTGCTGTAAGCAGCACCAACCAGAGGAGCTGCTGCCAACTGAGGAGCAGCCACTGCATGAGGAGCCGCTGCCATCTGAGGAGCATCCCTTGCATGACTCAACACCTAGATCCTTTGGTCAGAGTAAAAAAGGGGAGACAAAGAAACCCCCAAAGGAAAGAAAAGGAGGAATCGCCAGAAAAACAGCTACATGAAACAGAGGCATGCAATATGTCAGAAAAATAATTCAGACTAAGGGTCATACAATTCATAAACTGGATGAATGAAAACATCAACAACTTATGTAAGAATAAAGGAAAAATAAAGAGTGATATAGCTTCAATAAAAAACACCATGGAAAGTTTCAATAGTAGACTAGGAGAAACAGAGAACCGAATTAGTAAATTAGAATACAGGGAAGCAAAACACACCCAAAATGAACTGCAATTGGAAAAAGAAATTAAAAGACAGGAGGAGAGCCTAAGGGAGCTATGGGACAACATGAACTGAAGCAACATATGAATAATAGGGGTGCCAGAATGACAGGAAGAGGAACAAATGTTAGAAAACTAATTTGAAGAAATAATTTCAGAAAACTTCCCTGATGTGGGAAAGAAAAAAGTCACACAAGCACAGAGAGTCCAAGCAAGATGAACCCAAAAAGACCCACACCAAGACATGTCATAATTATGATGGCAAACGTTCAGGGCAAAGAGGGAAACTTAAAGGTTACCAGAGACAGACAGAATGTTAAGTACAAGGGTCTCCCAATACATTATCAAATGATTTCTCAACAGAAACACATCAGGCCAGAAAGGAATGGAAGGAAATTTACAAAGTGATGCAAAGCAAGGGACTGAATCCAAGAATATGCTATCAAGCAAGGCTATCGTTCAAAATTGAAGGGGAAATAAGGAGCTTCACAGACAAAAAAAAAGGCTAGGGGAGTTTATCACTACCAAGCCAGCAATGCAAGAAATGCTAAAGGGATTGATGTAAAAAGAATTTTAAAAAAGGGAAGAAGGAACACAGGCACAAAAAATAAAAACGGCTACAGACAAGTCTCTATCAATAATAACTTTAAACATAAACAGACTAAATGATCCAATCAAAAGACATCAAGTGGCTGGATGGATAAAAAAAAAACATGACCCACATATATGCTGTCTACAAGAGACCCACCTCAGAACAAGGAACTCACACAGACTGAAAGTGAAGGGATGGAAAAATATCTTTCAGGCAAATAGAAATGAAAAAAAAAAAAAACCTGGGGTAGCAATACTTATATCTGACAAAATAGACCTCAAAGTGAAGGCCATAACAAGAGATATGGAAGGCCACTTCATAATACTAAAGGGATTGTTACAACAAGAGGATATAACCCTGATAAACATATATGCACCCAATGCAGGAGCACCCAAATACATAAAAAAATTCCTGGAAGATATCAAGGGAGAGATCAACAACAATTCAACCATAATAGGGAACTTTAATGCCACACTGACATCGCTGAATAAATAGACAAAAAATCAGCAAAGAAACAGCAATGCTAAATGACTTACTAGATCAAATGGAATTAATTGACATCTTCAGAACATTTCAACTCAAAGCCATGGAATATATGTTATTCTCAAGAGCACATGGGACATTTTCAAAAATAGACCATATATTGGGTCACTGGCAAAGTCTCTCCAAATTTAAGAAGATTAAAATCATATCAAGCATCTTCTCAGACCATAATGGCATAATATTAGAAATAAACTACAATAAAAGCAATCAAAAAATTAAAACACTGGGAAGTTGAATAGCATGCTATTAAACAATGATTGGGTTACCAAAGAGATCAAAGAAGAAATTAAAAACATCCTGGAAATGAATAACAATAAAAACACAACAATCCAAAAATCTATGGAACACAATGAAAGCAGTCCTGAGAGGGAAGTTTATAGCCCTACAGGCCTACCTCAAAAAACAAGAAAAAAATTGTAGTAAATCAGATAACTCTACAACTTAAAGAATTAGAAAGATAGCAACAACAAAAAAATCCAGAGTGAACAGAAGGAAGGAGATAATAAAGATCAGAGCAGAAATAAATGACATAAAGAACAATAAAACAATACAAAAGACCAATGAAACCAAGAGCTGGTTCTTTGAAAAGGATGAACCAGATTGATGAACCTCTAGTCAGGCTCACCAAGAAGCAAAGAGAGAGAACCCAAATAAACAAAATCAAAAATAAAAAAGGCGAAATAACAACAGACCCCACAGAAATACAAAGGATTGTTATAAAATACAATGAACAACTCTATTGCAACAAACTAGACAACATGGAGGAAATGGACATATTCCTAGAAAAATACAACTTTCCAAAACTTAATCAGGAAAAATCTAAAAATCTCAGTAGGCCAATAACTATGGAAGAAATTGAAGCAGTCATCAAGAAGTCTCCAGCAAACAAAACCCAAGGGCTAGACAGCTTCACAGGGGAGTTTTACCAAACATTCGAGGAAGAAATAAAACCTATCCTCCTCAGACTATTCCAAAAAAAAATTCAAGAGGAAGGAACACTTCCAAGCTCCTTCTATGAAGCCATCATTACCTTAACCCCAAAACCAGATAATGACAACACAAAGAAATAGAATTACAAGCCATTATCCCTCATGAACATAGATGCCAAAATCCTCAACAAAATTCTAGCAAATCGGATCCAGCATTACATCAGAAAAATCATACACCATGATGAAGTAGGATTTATCCCAGGGATGCAAGGATGGTAAAATATCCACAAATCAATAAACGTGATACATCACATAAACAAACTGAGAGATAAAAATCACATAGTTATATCAATTGATACAGAAGAAGCATTTGACAAAATCCAAAACACTTTCTTTTTTTTATTGTTTGAAGTATTACAAATAATAGTACTTATGTCTCCTTTTTTCCCCCATTGACCTCCCCCCAGTCTCCCCTACCCCCCAGTACATGCCCTCACCTGCCCCCCACCAGTGTCTTGTATCCATTGGTTATGCTTATATGCATGCGTACAAGTCCTTTGGTTGATCTCTTACAGCCTGCCCCCCAACCTCCCCTGCCTTCCCGCTATAGTTTGACAGTCTGTTCAATGCTTCTTTGCCTCTGTATCTATTTTTCCCCATTTCTTTCCTTTAAAAAAATCTTGCCTCTGCAGGCTAGAAATAAACATATAATAACAAAAAATGTTTGAGTCCCAATTTCAATGTCCAACAGTTCAGAGTCCCCGTTTCAATGTCAAACAGATCCTTATGTGTACATGTCAGCCATGATATCTGGATGGTGGGCACATGGTGGCAATGCAGGTCCGACCCTCTCTGGTTTGGTCCTAGGCAACCTGCAGCAACACACAGCTGCTGACTGCTAGCCTGGCAAGGCGTCGTCAGCGTCTTCCATCTCTGGACTGTTTCTCCTCTTGTCTTCATGGTTGGAGCAGACCTGTCAATTCCTCTCTGTTGCAGGAATCCACATGGTCTTGGAGTTGTTTTCTGAAAATATACAAGCATATTCTCGACGAAAAGTTAATAAAGGAATATTTTCTATATAATTGATTTGGGATCCTTTTTATTTTTGGCTAAATGATTTTCCTTGGTCTTATTTAGACACCATGTGTGTTTTTCATGGGTGTCTTGCTGTTAGCATTACAAATGAAAATTAATTTTGTAAAGTAAAAATTTTCTAGATGTAATTTACTTATAGGATATTTTTCCTTACACGATATTACCCTACTATCCCCCCTTTTTTTGATTAATGGAGGCTTTTGTAGATTTTATAATGCAGTCTTGATAACTTTAAATTTTAATTTTTTGCACAAAAATATGACTGCTTTAGGTTCATTGCATGTTCAGGAATTTTACCATGAGATGAACTACCAAGAGAAATTTTAGTTACTACTTTAGGAACAGCTTTTTGTCCAGTACAATTAAATTTTCTTGCATATTCACTTATTTCAATTAGCCTATTTAAATTGATCTGAAAACTTGATTACTATTTTACTGTCAAATTTAATACTCTACCAACAATCTTAGTTTACCCTGTAAATATTAGTGGAAAGGATTATTTGCCTTCTTGAGTAGGCCCTGAGCATTCCTGGTGCGAGGCTGGATTTAGACATAGGGCAGCTGCTGTCGGCCAAGTCTCTGTCTGTTACCTGGGTCCCAATCTGAGCTGGGCCAAGTCTCTGTCTATCACCTGTGTCCCAATCTGAGCTGGGCGTGGGAAGCAAAGCAGCCATGGAGGCAGGAGACCTCCCTCAGAAGAGGTGAGGGTTCAGGCCCCTGCAAGGTTGGAGGGTGAAGGTCTGTGCCCCACCTCTGTTGACCCCCAACTTCTCTCCTGATGGCCCCTCTGTGACTGTGCCTGTCTTAGGTTGTTCCTCCCCTGAGGAATCTTACCCGTCTCTGGCTCACCAGTCATCTTCCAGGGCCAAGCAGGGTGATGTGAGGTTCAGTTCTGTCTCCTTGGTAGCCTATGTCCCCATGGCCTCCACGCCCAGCACCTGCCTTGGGATCCCCTGGCCTGCTGGCGGGGCCCCAGCACTGATGACATATCTCAGGGAACTCAGGTTTCTTCTCCAGGGAGGGCCCAGCTCACACGATTGAGCGAGAGACAGATCCATGGTATCAGCCAACACGAGGCTTCAAGCTCAGCATGAACAGAAAGCTCAGGCAACAGCTGAGGGCAATTGGATTGTGAGAAGAGGGTCCCTCTTGACACAAAAGGCAAGAGGGGCCAATATAGAATGCTCAAGTGCCTTCCCAGTGCCTTAATTCCTTCTGAAAGGGATTAAATCCTTTCATGTCTGTTTGTAAATTGCTGCCAAACATTCAAAGAATTAGTTTGTAAGCTTGTTTGGGATAATTGTACAATATGCTGTTGTAAAATATCTAAAATTATAATGACATTGTAGAATAATATCATGTAAGGATATTCTTTGCTCTAGGCCATGGCAATTCAATTTCAAACTGGCTGTCAACTTCTTTTTGTAATTTTATATAAACTTTGTCAGGGAGGCAAAAACACAAATTACTTTAGTTCAAGAGGCCAAATATATTGATTTTCAATTACAATCCTTACGACTTTTGAAGGAAACTTCTCTTTGTTTCCTTCGAAAATAAGTTTCAGGCTACAGAGAGTTTCATTTAAAAATTTTTGTCACATGAAACGATTTCTCCTAAGGTTATGGTGAACACTAGTATTGATTAGATTTAATATTTTATTTTTATTTTATTTTTTATAATAATTTTTTTAATTTTTATTTTTTACACGTGTCCTTATTCCCCCATAACCCTCCACCCCCCTCTTTTGCCCCACCCCCTTGTTGTCTGTGTCCATTGATTAGGCTCATATGCATGAACACAAGTCCCTTGGTTGATCTCTCCATCTTACTCCTACCCACCCCTACCTTCCCTGAGGTATGACTATCTGATTGACATTTCTCGGTCTCTGGATATGTTCTTGTTCATCAGTCTATGCCGTTCAATATGTTCCACAAATGAGTGAGATCATATGATATTTATCTTTCTCTGCCTGGCTTATTTCACTTAGCATAATGCTCTCAATCTCCATCCATGTTGTTGCAAATGGTAGGAACTCCTTTTTTACCGAAGCATAGTATTCCATTGTGTAGATGTACCACAGTTTTTTAATCCACTCATCTGCTGATGGGCACTTAGGCTATTTCCAAATCTTAGCTATGGTGCATGGTGCTGCTATGAACATAAGGGTGCCTATATCCTTTCTGATTCGTGTTTCGAGTTTATTGGGATATATTCCTAGAAGTGGGATCACTGGGGCAAATGGGAGCTCCATTTTTAGTTTTTTGAGGAAACTCCATACTGTTCTCCACAGTGGCTGCACCAGTCTGCATTCCCACCAGCAGTGCACGAGGGTTTCTTTTTCTCCCCATCCTTGCCAACACTTGTCATTTGTTGATTTGTTAATGATAGCCATTCTGACAGGTGTGAGATGGTGCCACATTGTTGTTTTGATTTGTATCTCTCTGATTATTAGTGACTTTGAGCAGGTTTTCATATGTCTCTTGGCCTTCCTTCTGTCTTCTTTCGAAAAGTGTCTATATAGATCAGTTGCCCATATTTTGATTGGGTTGTTCATCTTCTTTTTGTTAAGTTGTATGAGTTCTCTGTATATGTTGGAGATTAAACCCTTATAATTGATATCATTTTCAAATATGTTCTCGCATGCTGTGGGCTTTCTTGTTGTTTTATTGATGGTTTTCTTTACTGTGCAAAAGCTTTTTATTTTGATGTAGTCCCATTTGTTTATTTTCTCTTTAGCTTCCATTGCCCTAGGAGTAGTATCAGGGAAGAACTTCCTTGGGCATATGTCTGAGATTTTGTGGCCTATGGATTCCTCTACTATTTTCATGGTTTCCCATCTTATGTTTAAGTCCTTTATCCTTTTGAGTTTATTTTTGTGTATGGTGTAAGTGGGTGGTCTAGTTTCATTTTTTTTTTGCATGTATCTGTCCAATTTTCCCAACACCATTTATTGAAGAGACTGTCTTGACTCCATTTTATGTTCAAATATTAATTGAGCATAGTGATTTGGGCCAATTTCTGTGTTCTCTATTCTATTCCCTTGATCTATATGTCTGTTCTTGTGCCAGTACCAGGCTGTTTTAAGAACAGTGGCTTTGTAATACAGCTTGATATCTGCTATTGAGATCCCACCTACTTTGTTCTTCTTTCTCAGGATTGCTGCAGCTACTTGGGGTCTTTTTTTATTCCAGATGAATTTTTGGAGAGTTCGTTCTAGGTCTGTGAAATATGTCGTTGGTATTGTAATGGGATGTGCATTGAATGTATAGATTGTTTTGGGTAGTATGGATATTTTGATGATGTTGATTCTACCAATCCATGAACATGGTATGTTGTTCCATCTGTTTATGTCTTCCTCTATTTCTTTTTTCAGTGTCGTGTAGTTTTCCACGTATAGGACTTTTACCTCCTTAGTTAATTTTATTCCTAGGTATCTTAATTTTTTTGGTGCGATGGTAAATGGGATTGCTATTTAGTCTCTCTTTCTGTAAGTTCATTATTGGTATATAGAAATGCCATAGATTTCTTGGCATTAATTTGTATCCTGCTACATTGCCGAATTCATTTATTAAGTCTAGTAATTTTTTATGGAGTTTTTAGGGTTTTCTATGTACAGTAATCATGTCATCTGCGAATAAGGACAGTTTTACTTCTTCTTTCCCAATTTGGATGCCTTTTATTTATTCTTCTTGTCTGATCGCAATGGCTAGTATTTCCAGCACTATATTGAGCAGGAGTGGTGAGAGTGGGGCATCCCTGTCTTGTTCCTGTTCTTAGGGGAAATGGTTTTGGTTTTTGCCCATTGAGTATGATGTTGGATGTGGGGTTTCTCATATATGGCTTTTAATTATGTTGAGGTATTATCCTTCTATTCCCACCTTGCTGAGAGTTTTTATCAAGAAAGGGTGTTGGATTTTTTCAAATGCTTTTTCTACATCAATTGATATGACTATGTGATTTTTATCTCTCAATTTTTTTATGTGATGTATCACGTTTATTGTTTTGCAGATCTTGTACCATCTTTGCATTCCTGGGATAAATCATACTTGGTCATGGTGTATGATCTTTCTGATGTACTGCTGGAGCCTATTTGCTAGAATTTTGTTGATGATTGTGGCATCTATATTCATGAGGGATATTGGCCGTGTAATTCTCTTTCATTGTGTTATCTTTATCTGGGTTTGGTATTAGGGTGATGCTGGCTTCATAGAAGGAGCCTGGAAGTTTTCCTTCCTCTTATATTTTCGGGAATAGTCTGAGGAGGGATAGGTTTTAGTTCTTCCTGGAATGTTTGGTAAAACTCCCCTGTGAAGCCATCTGACCCTGGGCTTTTGTTTGCTGGAAGCTTTTTGATGAATGCTTCAATTTCTTCCATAGTTATCAGCCTATTGAGATTTTTAGAATCTTACTGAGTGAGTTTTGGAAGTTTGTATTTTTCTAGGAATGTGTCCATTTCCTCAAGGTTTTGTAGTTTGTTAGAATAGAGTTGTCCATAGTATTTTTTAACAATGCTTTATATTTCTGTGGGGTCTGTTGTTATTTCCCCTCTTTCATTTCTGATTTTGTTTATTTGGGTCCTCTCTCTTTGCTTCTTGGTGAGCCTGGCTAGAGATTCATCAATCTTGTTTATCCTTTTGAAGAACCGGCTCTTGGTTTTGTTGATCATTTGTATTGTTTTTTTGCTCTCTATGTCATTAATTTCTGCTCTGATCTTTATTATGTCCTTCCTTCTGCTCACTGTGGCCGTTTCTTGTTGCTCTCCTTTCTAATTCTTTGAGTTGTAGAGTTAGATTAGTTATTACCATATTTCTTGTTTTTTGAGGTAGGCCTGTATAGCTATAAACTTGCCTCTCAGGACTACTTCATTGTTTCCCATAGTATTTGCATTGCTGTTTTTTTATTGTCATTAGTCTCCAGGATGTTTTTAATTTCTTCTTTGATCTCATTGGCAACCCAGTCATTATTTAATAGCATGCTATTCAGCTTCCAAGTGTTTGAATTTTTTGGAATGTTTTTATTTTTTTGTTTCTAGGATTTATCCAATGTTGATAGTGAGGTACTAAAGTCTCCTACTATGAATGTATTGCTGTCAATCTCTCCCTTGATATCTTCCAGGAGTTTGTTTATGTATTTGGGGTGCTCCTGTATTGGTGCATATATGTTTACCAGAGTTATATCTTCTTGTTGAATTGCTCCCTTTAGTAGTATGTAGTGGCATTCCTTATTCTCTTGTTATGGCCTTTACTTTGAGTTCTATTTTGTCAGATATAGGTATCGCAACCCCAGCTTTTTTCTCATTTCCATTTGCCTGAAAAATGTTTTTCCATCCCTTCACTCTCAGTCTGTGTGAATCCTTTGTTCTGAGGTGGGTCACTTGTAGACAGCAAATATATGGGTCATGTTTTCTTATCCATTCAGCTATCCTCTATATTTTGATTGGTGCATTTAATCCATTTATGTTTAATGTTATTATTGACAAGTACATGTTTGTTGTCATATTTTTCCTTAGTGTTTGTGGTTTCCTTTTGCCTTTCTCTTTCTTCTTTTTACAGCAGTCCTTATAGCATTTCTTGCATTGCTGGCTTGGTAGTGATAAAACTCTCTTAGCCCTTTTTTGTCTGTGAAGCTCCTGATTCCACCTTCAATTTTGAAATGATAGCCTTTCTGGGTATAGGATTCTTGGATTTAGTCCCCTATGCTTTGCATCACTTTGTATATTTCATTCATTCCCTTCTGGCCTGCTGTGTTTCCTGTTGAGAAATCAGTTGACATTCTAATAGGAGATCTCTTGTAGGTAAACTTTCTGGTCTCTCTCTGGCAGCCTTTAAGATTCTTACTTTGTCGTTAGTGTTCGTCAATTTAATTATGATGTATCTTGGTGTCGGTCTTTTGTGGTTCAACTTGTTTGGGACCCTATGTACTTCTTTGACTTGCATCGTTTTTTTCTTGCCAATATCAGGGAAGTTTTCTGTCATTATTTCTTCAAACAGGTTTTCTATTCCTTGCTTCTCTTCCTCTCCTTCTGGTATCCCTATTATTCTAATATTGTTTCGTTTTGTGTTGTCCCAAAGCTTCCGTTAGGCTCTCCCTCTTGCTTTTTAAGTCTTCTTTCCAGTTGCTGCTGTGTTTGTGTGTTTTGTCCCTATCTTGTCTTCTTATTCACTGATGCGGTCCTCAGCCTCTTCTAGTCTACTGTTTTCAGCTATATCGTTCTTCATCTCCTCTTAGTTTCTTTTCATGTTGGTGACATTTTCATTCAGCTCCTTATAGTTCTCATTGAGTTGTGTGTATTTGTCATCCAGTCATTTAAACATCTTTATAACCATTACTCTGAATTCTTTCTCTGTTAAGCTACTAGCCTCAATTTCATTTAACTCCCTTTCTGGTGATTCCTCTTTTTCTTTCCTTAGGGGATTGCTTTTTTATCTCCCCATGTTTTCCTGTAATGTTTTAATTGTAGATATGATTGCTTTGCTACCCAGGTTCTTTTGGTGATGGTGCTACTGGTGTAATCTCTCAGTTCTCCTGTGCTTGGTAATCTTGTGTAGCTCCCTACTTGACCTATTTGGGTTCTCTTGATGTAGGCCTGTGAGCTTGAGAGGCACAACTGCAGTGTCTAGAAGTCAGCAGCCATTGAAGGGAGTATCCCAATTTTTGCTGTCTTGCACCCTTAATTGAAATCACGCGTGCCCAGTGGGGACTCACAGTGGCACCAAGGAACCGTCTGTCATGGTGACGTGGTTCAGGGGGCCTGCACTCTGGAAAGGCATGACTCTGGTGCCCACATTTCTGTAGTTGTGGGATGGGCAGACTCAGCT
>NW_027645477.1:0-53000 GCF_951640355.1 Cnephaeus nilssonii | reverse complement strand
CGCTTTGGATACAAATTCTCAGTATTTCAAAATTCAGTAGAGATGTTCGGGTTCTAAAACGTATTCCAGGAGTTCTAGAGACACTCTGCCATTCCCCTGGTCTGTTGTTTTGAGCAATGAGACTTTTCATTTTAACACGGGTGTCATACCGGCTTTTTAAAGGCACAGTAAAACATTACTTGGAACCCTAGCCTAACTAACATTTTTATTTCATAGTGTTCTCAATACTTTCATCCTGTTCGATAGCTCTAGGAAAATGAGTTTTTCAGTGTTTCACCAAAACCTTTTCCCGAAAACGCCAACTCCTTTTGACGGGAAAAATAAATGTAAACAGTGTCACACTCGCTTCTCGGCTGTTTGAACAAGATTTCCCAGTGACAAAATTGTGCTGTTCAGATATTCAGTCTATTGGAATATGTATTCCTATTGTGTGAAGCACATTTCTAAATATTTCCCTAGTCTGGGGTCGTAAGTTCTGAGTGCTACACACCAAATTGTCGAGTGATTGAAGCTCATTCATTGTGAATAGCCAACATTACTACACTGTGACCGTCAGCCTGTCCCTAACCCTCTAACCCAAACCCTAAACCTAGCCCACACCTCAGCCTGGACCCTACCTAGCCCAAAACCTTATCCTAACCCTAACCATGAACAGAGCCCCAATTCTCTAACCCTAATACCAGAACTAATCTCGATGATGTCATCACTCCCAGCTGGTCCCCTGGCCAAATCATTATCACCTGGGATCAATTAAGCCTGCCCACGTTGCCCCTCTCCCTTGGTGACGTCATCACATCCGGTTTAATGGCCTAACCAGGCTTCTTTCAAAATCGCCAACTCATTGTCCCGGAATAATAAATGTAAGCAGTATCCAACTCGGTTCTATGTTCTTTGAACACGATTTCCTTGTCAGGAAACAATGTGTTACAGATATTAAGGCCCTTTATTCACGTATTCCTAGTGTTTGAAACACTTTCTTAGATATTAACCTAGGTTATCATTGTGAATTTCCCGAGTTGGAGTCTCTCCCTTCCAGTGTCTCATGCTTTTTCATTGTGAATTCTAATTTGGTAAAACAACCTTTTTTACAAATATACCAGCACTTTCAACATTATGACCACTTGACAGTCTATCCTACCTTTCACAGCGCTTTGGATACAAATTCTCAGTATTTCAAAATTCAGTAGAGATGTTCGGGTTCTAAAACGTATTCCAGGAGTTCTAGAGATACTCTGCCATTCCCCTGGTCTGTTGTTTTGAGCAATGAGACTTTTCATTTTAACACGGGTGTCATACCGGGTTTTTAAAGGCACAGTAAAACATTACTTGGAACCTTAGCCTAACTAACATTTTTATTTCATAGTGTTCTCAATACTTTCATCCTGTTCGATAGCTCTAGGAAAATGAGTTTTTCAGTGTTTCACCAAAACCTTTTCCCGAAAACGCCAACTCCTTTTGACGGAAAAAATAAATGTAAACAGTGTCACACTCGCTTCTCAGCTGTTTGAACAAGATTTCCCAGTGACAAAATTGTGCTGTTCAGATATTCAGTCTATTGGAATATGTATTCCTATTGTGTGAAGCACATTTCTAAATATTTCCCTAGTCTGGAGTCGTAAGTTCTGAGTGCTACACACCAAATTGTCGAGTGATTGAAGCTCATTCATTGTGAATAGCCAACATTACTACACTGTGACCGTCAGCCTGTCCCTAACCCTCTAACCCAAACCCTAAACCTAGCCCACACCTCAGCCTGGACCCTACCTAGCCCAAAACCTTATCCTAACCCTAACCATGAACAGAGCCCCAATTCTCTAACCCTAATACCAGAACTAATCTCGATGACGTCATCACTCCCAGCTGGTCCCCTGGCCAAATCATTATCACCTGGGATCAATTAAGCCTGCCCACGTTGCCCCTCCCCCTTGATGACGTCATCACATCCGGTTTAATGGCCTAACCAGGCTTCTTTCAAAATCGCCAACTCATTGTCCCGGAATAATAAATGTAAGCAGTATCCAACTCGGTTCTATGTTCTTTGAACACGATTTCCTTGTCAGGAAACAATGTGTTACAGATATTAAGGCCCTTTATTCACGTATTCCTAGTGTTTGAAGCACTTTCTTAGATATTAACCTAGGTTATCATTGTGAATTTCCCGAGTTGGAGTCTCTCCCTTCCAGTGTCTCAAGCTTTTTTATTGTGAATTCTAATTTGGTAAAACAACCTTTTTTACAAATATACCAGCACTTTCAACATTATGACCACTTGACAGTCTATCCTCCCTTTCACAGCGCTTTGGATACAAATTCTCAGTATTTCAAAATTCAGTAGAGATATTCGGGTTCTAAAATGTATTCCAGGAGTTCTAGAGACACTCTGCCATTCCCCTGGTCTGTTGTTTTGAGCAATGAGACTTTTCATTTTAACACGGGTGTCATACCGGCTTTTTAAAGACACAGTAAAACATTACTTGGAACCCTAGCCTAACTAACATTTTTATTTCATAGTGTTCTCAATACTTTCATCCTGTTCGATAGCTCTAGGAAAATGAGTTTTTCAGTGTTTCACCAAAACCTTTTCCCGAAAACGCCAACTCCTTTTGACGGGAAAAATAAATGTAAACAGTGTCACACTCGCTTCTCGGCTGTTTGAACAAGATTTCCCAGTGACAAAATTGTGCTGTTCAGATATTCAGTCTATTGGAATATGTATTCCTATTGTGTGAAGCACATTTCTAAATATTTCCCTAGTCTGGAGTCGTAAGTTCTGAGTGCTACACACCAAATTGTCCAGTGATTGAAGCTCATTCATTGTGAATAGCCAACATTACTACACTGTGACCGTCAGCCTGTCCCTAACCCTCTAACCCAAACCCTAAACCTAGCCCACACCTCAGCCTGGACCCTACCTAGCCCAAAACCTTATCCTAACCCTAACCATGAACAGAGCCCCAATTCTCTAACCCTAATACCACAACTAATCTCGATGACGTCATCACTCCCAGCTGGTCACCTGGCCAAATCATTATCACCTGGGATCAATTAAGCCTGCCCACGTTGCCCCTCCCCCTTGGTGACGTCATCACATCCGGTTTAATGGCCTAACCAGGCTTCTTTCAAAATCGCCAACTCATTGTCCCGGAATAATAAATGTAAGCAGTATCCAACTCGGTTCTATGTTCTTTGAACACGATTTCCTTGTCAGGAAACAAGGTGTCACAGATATTAAGGCCCTTTATTCACGTATTCCTAGTGTTTGAAGCACTTTCTTAGATATTAACCTAGGTTATCATTGTGAATTTCCCGAGTTGGAGTCTCTCCCTTCCAGTGTCTCAAGCTTTTTCATTGTGAATTCTAATTTGGTAAAACAACCTTTTTTACAAATATACCAGCACTTTCAACATTATGACCACTTGACAGTCTATCCTACCTTTCACAGCGCTTTGGATACAAATTCTCAGTATTTCAAAATTCAGTAGAGATGTTCGGGTTCTAAAACGTATTCCAGGAGTTCTAGAGACACTCTGCCATTCCCCTGGTCTGTTGTTTTGAGCAATGAGACTTTTCATTTTAACACGGGTGTCATACCGGCTTTTTAAAGGCACAGTAAAACATTACTTGGAACCCTAGCCTAACTAACATTTTTATTTCATAGTGTTCTCAATACTTTCATCCTGTTCGATAGCTCTAGGAAAATGAGTTTTTCAGTGTTTCACCAAAACCTTTTCCCGAAAACGCCAACTCCTTTTGACGGGAAAAATCAATGTAAACAGTGTCACACTCGCTTCTCGGCTGTTTGAACAAGATTTCCCAGTGACAAAATTGTGCTGTTCAGATATTCAGTCTATTGGAATATGTATTCCTATTGTGTGAAGCTCATTTCTAAATATTTCCCTAGTCTGGAGTCGTAAGTTCTGAGTGCTACACACCAAATTGTCCAGTGATTGAAGCTCATTCATTGTGAATAGCCAACATTACTACACTGTGACCGTCAGCCTGTCGCTAACCCTCTAACCCAAACCCTAAACCTAGCCCACACCTCAGCCTGGACCCTACCTAGCCCAAAACCTTATCCTAACCCTAACCATGAACAGAGCCCCAATTCTCTAACCCTAATACCACAACTAATCTCGATGACGTCATCACTCCCAGCTGGTCACCTGGCCAAATCATTATCACCTGGGATCAATTAAGCCTGCCCACGTGGCCCCTCCCCCTTGGTGACGTCATCACATCCGGTTTAATGGCCTAACTAGGCTTCTTTCAAAATCGCCAACTCATTGTCCCGTAATAATAAATGTAAGCAGTATCCAACTAAGTTCTATGTTCTTTGAACACGATTTCCTTGTCAGGAAACAATGTGTTACAGATATTAAGGCCCTTTATTCACGTATTCCTAGTGTTTGAAGCACTTTCTTAGATATTAACCTAGGTTATCATTGTGAATTTCCCGAGTTGGAGTCTCTCCCTTCCAGTGTCTCAAGCTTTTTCATTGTGAATTCTAATTTGGTAAAACAACCTTTTTTACAAATATACCAGCACTTTCAACATTATGACCACTTGACAGTCTATCCTACCTTTCACAGCGCTTTGGATACAAATTCTCAGTATTTCAAAATTCAGTAGAGATGTTCGGGTTCTAAAACGTATTCCAGGAGTCCTAGAGACACTCTGCCATTCCCCTGGTCTGTTGTTTTGAGCAATGAGACTTTTCATTTTAACACGGGTGTCATACCGGCTTTTTAAAGGCACAGTAAAACATTACTTGGAACCCTAGCCTAACTAACATTTTTATTTCATAGTGTTCTCAATACTTTCATCCTGTTCGATAGCTCTAGGAAAATGAGTTTTTCAGTGTTTCACCAAAACCTTTTCCCGAAAACGCCAACTCCTTTTGACGGGAAAAATCAATGTAAACAGTGTCACACTCGCTTCTCGGCTGTTTGAACAAGATTTCCCAGTGACAAAATTGTGCTGTTCAGATATTCAGTCTATTGGAATATGTATTCCTATTGTGTGAAGCTCATTTCTAAATATTTCCCTAGTCTGGAGTCGTAAGTTCTGAGTGCTACACACCAAATTGTCCAGTGATTGAAGCTCATTCATTGTGAATAGCCAACATTACTACACTGTGACCGTCAGCCTGTCCCTAACCCTCTAACCCAAACCCTAAACCTAGCCCACACCTCAGCCTGGACCCTACCTAGCCCAAAACCTTATCCTAACCCTAACCATGAACAGAGCCCCAATTCTCTAACCCTAATACCACAACTAATCTCGATGACGTCATCACTCCCAGCTGGTCACCTGGCCAAATCATTATCACCTGGGATCAATTAAGCCTGCCCACGTGGCCCCTCCCCCTTGGTGACGTCATCACATCCGGTTTAATGGCCTAACTAGGCTTCTTTCAAAATCGCCAACTCATTGTCCCGTAATAATAAATGTAAGCAGTATCCAACTAAGTTCTATGTTCTTTGAACACGATTTCCTTGTCAGGAAACAATGTGTTACAGATATTAAGGCCCTTTATTCACGTATTCCTAGTGTTTGAAGCACTTTCTTAGATATTAACCTAGGTTATCATTGTGAATTTCCCGAGTTGGAGTCTCTCCCTTCCAGTGTCTCAAGCTTTTTCATTGTGAATTCTAATTTGGTAAAACAACCTTTTTTACAAATATACCAGCACTTTCAACATTATGACCACTTGACAGTCTATCCTACCTTTCACAGCGCTTTGGATACAAATTCTCAGTATTTCAAAATTCAGTAGAGATGTTCGGGTTCTAAAACGTATTCCAGGAGTTCTAGAGACACTCTGCCATTCCCCTGGTCTGTTGTTTTGAGCAATGAGACTTTTCAATTTAACACGGGTGTCATACCGGCTTTTTAAAGGCACAGTAAAACATTACTTGGAACCCTAGCCTAACTAACATTTTTATTTCATAGTGTTCTCAATACTTTCATCCTGTTCGATAGCTCTAGGAAAATGAGTTTTTCAGTGTTTCACCAAAACCTTTTCCCGAAAACGCCAACTCCTTTTGACGGATAAATAAATGTAAACAGTGTCACACTCGCTTCTCGGCTGTTTGAACAAGATTTCCCAGTGACAAAATTGTGCTGTTCAGATATTCAGTCTATTGGAATATGTATTCCTATTGTGTGAAGCACATTTCTAAATATTTCCCTAGTCTGGAGTCGTAAGTTCTGAGTGCTACACACCAAATTGTCGAGTGATTGAAGCTCATTCATTGTGAATAGCCAACATTACTACACTGTGACCGTCAGCCTGTCCCTAACCCTCTAACCCAAACCCTAAACCTAGCCACACCTCAGCCTGGACCCTACCTAGCCCAAAACCTTATCCTAACCCTAACCATGAACAGAGCCCCAATTCTCTAACCCTAATACCAGAACTAATCTCGATGACGTCATCACTCCCAGCTGGTCCCCTGGCCAAATCATTATCACCTGGGATCAATTAAGCCTGCCCACGTGGCCCCTCCCCCTTGGTGACGTCATCACATCCGGTTTAATGGCCTAACTAGGCTTCTTTCAAAATCGCCAACTCATTGTCCCGGAATAATAAATGTAAGCAGTATCCAACTCGGTTCTATGTTCTTTGAACACGATTTCCTTGTCAGGAAACAATGTGTTACAGATATTAAGGCCCTTTATTCACGTATTCCTAGTGTTTGAAGCACTTTCTTAGATATTAACCTAGGTTATCATTGTGAATTTCCCGAGTTGGAGTCTCTCTCTTCCAGTGTCTCAAGCTTTTTCATTGTGAATTCTAATTTGGTAAAACAACCTTTTTTACAAATAGACCAGCACTTTCAACATTATGACCACTTGACAGTCTATCCTACCTTTCACAGCGCTTTGGATACAAATTCTCAGTATTTCAAAATTCAGTAGAGATGTTCGGGTTCTAAAACGTATTCCAGGAGTTCTAGAGACACTCTGCCATTCCCCTGGTCTGTTGTTTTGAGCAATGAGACTTTTCATTTTAACACGGGTGTCATACCGGCTTTTTAAAGGCACAGTAAAACATTACTTGGAACCCTAGCCTAACTAACATTTTTATTTCATAGTGTTCTCAATACTTTCATCCTGTTCGATAGCTCTAGGAAAATGAGTTTTTCAGTGTTTCACCAAAACCTTTTCCCGAAAACGCCAACTCCTTTTGACGGGAAAAATAAATGTAAACAGTGTCACACTCGCTTCTCGGCTGTTTGAACAAGATTTCCCAGTGACAAAATTGTGCTGTTCAGATATTCAGTCTATTGGAATATGTATTCCTATTGTGTGAAGCTCATTTCTAAATATTTCCCTAGTCTGGAGTCGTAAGTTCTGAGTGCTACACACCAAATTGTCCAGTGATTGAAGCTCATTCATTGTGAATAGCCAACATTACTACACTGTGACCGTCAGCCTGTCCCTAACCCTCTAACCCAAACCCTAAACCTAGCCCACACCTCAGCCTGTACCCTACCTAGCCCAAAAACTTATCCTAACCCTAACCATGAACAGAGCCCCAATTCTCTAACCCTAATACCACAACTAATCTCAATGACGTCATCACTCCCAGCTGGTCCCCTGGCCAAATCATTATCACCTGGGATCAATTAAGCCTGCCCACGTGGCCCCTCCCCCTTGGTGACGTCATCACATCCGGTTTAATGGCCTAACCAGGCTTCTTTCAAAATCGCCAACTCATTGTCCCGGAATAATAAATGTAAGCAGTATCCAACTCGGTTCTATGTTCTTTGAACACGATTTCCTTGTCAGGAAACAATGTGTTACAGATATTAAGGCCCTTTATTCACGTATTCCTAGTGTTTGAAGCACTTTCTTAGATATTAACCTAGGTTATCATTGTGAATTTCCCGAGTTGGAGTCTCTCTCTTCCAGTGTCTCAAGCTTTTTCATTGTGAATTCTAATTTGGTAAAACAACCTTTTTTACAAATATACCAGCACTTTCAACATTATGACCACTTGACAGTCTATCCTACCTTTCACAGCGCTTTGGATACAAATTCTCAGTATTTCAAAATTCAGTAGAGATGTTCGGGTTCTAAAACGTATTCCAGGAGTTCTAGAGACACTCTGCCATTCCCCTGGTCTGTTGTTTTGAGCAATGAGACTTTTCATTTTAACACGGGTGTCATACCGGCTTTTTAAAGGCACAGTAAAACATTACTTGGAACCCTAGCCTAACTAACATTTTTATTTCATAGTGTTCTCAATACTTTCATCCTGTTCGATAGCTCTAGGAAAATGAGTTTTTCAGTGTTTCACCAAAACCTTTTCCCGAAAACGCCAACTCCTTTTGACGGGAAAAATAAATGTAAACAGTGTCACACTCGCTTCTCGGCTGTTTGAACAAGATTTCCCAGTGACAAAATTGTGCTGTTCAGATATTCAGTCTATTGGAATATGTATTCCTATTGTGTGAAGCACATTTCTAAATATTTCCCTAGTCTGGAGTCGTAAGTTCTGAGTGCTACACACCAAATTGTCGAGTGATTGAAGCTCATTCATTGTGAATAGCCAACATTACTACACTGTGACCGTCAGCCTGTCCCTAACCCTCTAACCCAAACCCTAAACCTAGCCCACACCTCAGCCTGGACCCTACCTAGCCCAAAACCTTATCCTAACCCTAACCATGAACAGAGCCCCAATTCTCTAACCCTAATACCAGAACTAATCTCGATGACGTCATCACTCCCAGCTGGTCCCCTGGCCAAATCATTATCACCTGGGATCAATTAAGCCTGCCCACGTGGCCCCTCCCCCTTGGTGACGTCATCACATCCGGTTTAATGGCCTAACCAGGCTTCTTTCAAAATCGCCAACTCATTTTCCCGGAATAATAAATGTAAGCAGTATCCAACTCGGTTCTATGTTCTTTGAACACGATTTCCTTGTCAGGAAACAATGTGTTACAGATATTAAGGCCCTTTATTCACGTATTCCTAGTGTTTGAAGCACTTTCTTAGATATTAACCTAGGTTATCATTGTGAATTTCCCGAGTTGGAGTCTCTCTCTTCCAGTGTCTCAAGCTTTTTCATTGTGAATTCCAATTTGGTAAAACAACCTTTTTTACAAATATACCAGCACTTTCAACATTATGACCACTTGACAGTCTATCCTACCTTTCACAGCGCTTTGGATACAAATTCTCAGTATTTCAAAATTCAGTAGAGATGTTCGGGTTCTAAAACGTATTCCAGAAGTTCTAGAGACACTCTGCCATTCCCCTGGTCTGTTGTTTTGAGCAATGAGACTTTTCAATTTAACACGGGTGTCATACCGGCTTTTTAAAGGCACAGTAAAACATTACTTGGAACCCTAGCCTAACTAACATTTTTATTTCATAGTGTTCTCAATACTTTCATCCTGTTCGATAGCTCTAGGAAAATGAGTTTTTCAGTGTTTCACCAAAACCTTTTCCCAAAAACGCCAACTCCTTTTGACGGGAAAAATAAATGTAAACAGTGTCACACTCGCTTCTCGGCTGTTTGAACAAGATTTCCCAGTGACAAAATTGTGCTGTTCAGATATTCAGTCTATTGGAATATGTATTCCTATTGTGTGAAGCACATTTCTAAATATTTCCCTAGTCTGGAGTCGTAAGTTATGAGTGCTACACACCAAATTGTGGAGTGATTGAAGCTCATTCATTGTGAATAGCCAACATTACTACACTGTGACCGTCAGCCTGTCCCTAACCCTCTAACCCAAACCCTAAACCTAGCCACACCTCAGCCTGGACCCTACCTAGCCCAAAACCTTATCCTAACCCTTACCATGAACAGAGCCCCAATTCTCTAACCCTAATACCAGAACTAATCTCGATGACGTCATCACTCCCAGCTGGTCCCCTGGCCAAATCATTATCACCTGGGATCAATTAAGCCTGCCCACGTTGCCCCTCCCCCTTGGTGACGTCATCACATCCGGTTTAATGGCCTAACCAGGCTTCTTTCAAAATCGCCAACTCATTGTCCCGGAATAATAAATGTAAGCAGTATCCAACTCGGTTCTATGTTCTTTGAACACGATTTCCTTGTCAGGAAACAATGTGTTTCAGATATTAAGGCCCTTTATTCACGTATTCCTAGTGTTTGAAGCACTTTCTTAGATATTAACCTAGGTTATCATTGTGAATTTCCCGAGTTGGAGTCTCTCTCTTCCAGTGTCTCAAGCTTTTTCATTGTGAATTCTAATTTGGTAAAACAACCTTTTTTACAAATATACCAGCACTTTCAACATTATGACCCCTTGACAGTCTATCCTACCTTTCACAGCGCTTTGGATACTAATTCTCAGTATTTCAAAATTCAGTAGAGATGTTCGGGTTCTAAAACGTATTCCAGGAGTTCTAGAGACACTCTGCCATTCCCTTGGTCTGCTGTTTTGAGCAATGAGACTTTTCATTTTAACACGGGTTTCATACCGGCTTTTTAAAGGCACAGTAAAACATTACTTGGAACCCTAGCCTAACTAACATTTTTATTTCATAGTGTTCTCAATACTTTCATCCTGTTCGATAGCTCTAGGAAAATGAGTTTTTCAGTGTTTCACCAAAACCTTTTCCCGAAAACGCCAACTCCTTTTGACGGGAAAAATAAATGTAAACAGTGTCACACTCGCTTCTCGGCTGTTTGAACAAGATTTCCCAGTGACAAAATTGTGCTGTTCAGATATTCAGTCTATTGGAATATGTATTCCTATTGTGTGAAGCACATTTCTAAATATTTCCCTAGTCTGGAGTCGTAAGTTCTGAGTGCTACACACCAAATTGTCGAGTGATTGAAGCTCATTCATTGTGAATAGCCAACATTACTACACTGTGACCGTCAGCCTGTCCCTAACCCTCTAACCCAAACCCTAAACCTAGCCCACACCTGAGCCTGGACCCTACCTAGCCCAAAACCTTATCCTAACCCTAACCATGAACAGAGCCCCAATTCTCTAACCCTAATACCGGAACTAATCTCGATGACGTCATCACTCCCAGCTGGTCCCCTGGCCAAATCATTATCACCTGGGATCAATTAAGCCTGCCCACGTGGCCCCTCCCCCTTGGTGACGTCATCACATCCGGTTTAATGGCCTAACCAGGCTTCTTTCAAAATCGCCAACTCATTGTCCCGGAATAATAAATGTAAGCAGTATCCAACTCGGTTCTATGTTCTTTGAACACGATTTCCTTGTCAGGAAACAATGTGTTTCAGATATTAAGGCCCTTTATTCACGTATTCCTAGTGTTTGAAGCACTTTCTTAGATATTAACCTAGGTTATCATTGTGAATTTCCCGAGTTGGAGTCTCTCTCTTCCAGTGTCTCAAGCTTTTTCATTGTGAATTCTAATTTGGTAAAACAACCTTTTTTACAAATAGACCAGCACTTTCAACATTATGACCACTTGACAGTCTATCCTACCTTTCACAGCGCTTTGGATACAAATTCTCAGTATTTCAAAATTCAGTAGAGATGTTCGGGTTCTAAAACGTATTCCAGGAGTTCTAGAGACACTCTGCCATTCCCCTGGTCTGTTGTTTTGAGCAATGAGACTTTTCATTTTAACACGGGTGTCATACCGGCTTTTTAAAGGCACAGTAAAACATTACTTGGAACCCTAGCCTAACTAACATTTTTATTTCATAGTGTTCTCAATACTTTCATCCTGTTCGATAGCTCTAGGAAAATGAGTTTTTCAGTGTTTCACCAAAACCTTTTACCGAAAACGCCAACTCCTTTTGACTGGAAAAATAAATGTAAACAGTGTCACACTCGCTTCTCGGCTGTTTGAACAAGATTTCCCAGTGACAAAATTGTGCTGTTCAGATATTCAGTCTATTGGAATATGTATTCCTATTGTGTGAAGCACATTTCTAAATATTTCCCTAGTCTGGGGTCGTAAGTTCTGAGTGCTACACACCAAATTGTCGAGTGATTGAAGCTCATTCATTGTGAATAGCCAACATTACTACACTGTGACCGTCAGCCTGTCCCTAACCCTCTAACCCAAACCCTAAACCTAGCCCACACCTGAGCCTGGACCCTACCTAGCCCAAAACCTTATCCTAACCCTAACCATGAACAGAGCCCCAATTCTCTAACCCTAATACCAGAACTAATCTCGATGACGTCATCACTCCCAGCTGGTCCCCTGGCCAAATCATTATCACCTGGGATCAATTAAGCCTGCCCACGTGGCCCCTCCCCCTTGGTGACGTCATCACATCCGGTTTAATGGCCTAACCAGGCTTCTTTCAAAATCGCCAACTCATTGTCCCGGAATAATAAATGTAAGCAGTATCCAACTCGGTTCTATGTTCTTTGAACACGATTTCCTTGTCAGGAAACAATGTGTTACAGATATTAAGGCCCTTTATTCACGTATTCCTAGTGTTTGAAGCACTTTCTTAGATATTAACCTAGGTTATCATTGTGAATTTCCCGAGTTGGAGTCTCTCTCTTCCAGTGTCTCAAGCTTTTTCATTGTGAATTCTAATTTGGTAAAACAACCTTTTTTACAAATATACCAGCACTTTCAACATTATGACCACTTGACAGTCTATCCTACCTTTCACAGCTCTTTGGATACAAATTCTCAGTATTTCAAAATTCAGTAGAGATGTTCGGGTTCTAAAACGTATTCCAGGAGTTCTAGAGACACTCTACCATTCCCCTGGTCTGTTGTTTTGAGCAATGAGACTTTTCATTTTAACACGGGTGTCATACCGGCTTTTTAAAGGCACAGTAAAACATTACTTGGAACCCTAGCCTAACTAACATTTTTATTTCATAGTGTTCTCAATACTTTCATCCTGTTCGATAGCTCTAGGAAAATGAGTTTTTCAGTGTTTCACCAAAACCTTTTCCCGAAAACGCCAAGTCCTTTTGACGGGAAAAATAAATGTAAACAGTGTCACACTCGCTTCTCGGCTGTTTGAACAAGATTTCCCAGTGACAAAATTGTGCTGTTCAGATATTCAGTCTATTGGAATATGTATTCCTATTGTGTGAAGCACATTTCTAAATATTTCCCTAGTCTGGAGTCGTAAGTTCTGAGTGCTACACACCAAATTGTCCAGTGATTGAAGCTCATTCATTGTGAATAGCCAACATTACTACACTGTGACCGTCAGCCTGTCCCTAACCCTCTAACCCAAACCCTAAACCTAGCCCACACCTGAGCCTGGACCCTACCTAGCCCAAAACCTTATCCTAACCCTAACCATGAACAGAGCCCCAATTCTCTAACCCTAATACCAGAACTAATCTCGATGACGTCATCACTCCCAGCTGGTCCCCTGGCCAAATCATTATCACCTGGGATCAATTAAGCCTGCCCACGTGGCCCCTCCCCCTTGGTGACGTCATCACATCCGGTTTAATGGCCTAACCAGGCTTCTTTCAAAATCGCCAACTCATTGTCCCGGAATAATAAATGTAAGCAGTATCCAACTCGGTTCTATGTTCTTTGAACACGATTTCCTTGTCAGGAAACAATGTGTTACAGATATTAAGGCCCTTTATTCACATATTCCTAGTGTTTGAAGCACTTTCTTATATATTAACCTAGGTTATCATTGTGAATTTCCCGAGTTGGAGTCTCTCTCTTCCAGTGTCTCAAGCTTTTTCATTGTGAATTCTAATTTGGTAAAACAACCTTTTTTACAAATATACCAGCATTTTCAACATTATGACCACTTGACAGTCTATCCTACCTTTCACAGCGCTTTGGATACAAATTCTCAGTATTTCAAAATTCAGTAGAGATGTTCGGGTTCTAAAACGTATTCCAGGAGTTCTAGAGACACTCTGCCATTCCCCTGGTCTGTTGTTTTGAGCAATGAGACTTTTCATTTTAACACGGGTGTCATACCGGCTTTTTAAAGGCACAGTAAAACATTACTTGGAACCCTAGCCTAACTAACATTTTTATTTCATAGTGTTCTCAATACTTTCATCCTGTTCGATAGCTCTAGGAAAATGAGTTTTTCAGTGTTTCACCAAAACCTTTTCCCGAAAACGCCAACTCCTTTTGACGGGAAAAATAAATGTAAACAGTGTCACACTCGCTTCTCGGCTGTTTGAACAAGATTTCCCAGTGACAAAATTGTGCTGTTCAGATATTCAGTCTATTGGAATATGTATTCCTATTGTGTGAAGCACATTTCTAAATATTTCCCTAGTCTGGGGTCGTAAGTTCTGAGTGCTACACACCAAATTGTCGAGTGATTGAAGCTCATTCATTGTGAATAGCCAACATTACTACACTGTGACTGTCAGCCTGTCCCTAACCCTCTAACCCAAACCCTAAATCTAGCCCACACCTGAGCCTGGACCCTACCTAGCCCAAAACCTTATCCTAACCCTAACCATGAACAGAGCCCCAATTCTCTAACCCTAATACCAGAACTAATCTCGATGACGTCATCACTCCCAGCTGGTCCCCTGGCCAAATCATTATCACCTGGGATCAATTAAGCCTGCCCACGTGGCCCCTCCCCCTTGGTGACGTCATCACATCCGGTTTAATGGCCTAACCAGGCTTCTTTCAAAATCGCCAACTCATTGTCCCGGAATAATAAATGTAAGCAGTATCCAACTCGGTTCTATGTTCTTTGAACTCGATTTCCTTGTCAGGAAACAATGTGTTACAGATATTAAGGCCCTTTATTCACGTATTCCTAGTGTTTGAAGCACTTTCTTAGATATTAACCTAGGTTATCATTGTGAATTTCCCGAGTTGGAGTCTCTGTCTTCAAGTGTCTCAAGCTTTTTCATTGTGAATTCTAATTTGGTAAAACAACCTTTTTTACAAATATACCAGCACTTTCAACATTATGACCCCTTGACAGTCTATCCTACCTTTCACAGCGCTTTGGATACTAATTCTCAGTATTTCAAAATTCAGTAGAGATGTTCGGGTTCTAAAACGTATTCCAGGAGTTCTAGAGACACTCTGCCATTCCCTTGGTCTGCTGTTTTGAGCAATGAGACTTTTCATTTTAACACGGGTTTCATACCGGCTTTTTAAAGGCACAGTAAAACATTACTTGGAACCCTAGCCTAACTAACATTTTTATTTCATAGTGTTCTCAATACTTTCATCCTGTTCGATAGCTCTAGGAAAATGAGTTTTTCAGTGTTTCACCAAAACCTTTTCCCGAAAACGCCAACTCCTTTTGACGGGAAAAATAAATGTAAACAGTGTCACACTCGCTTCTCGGCTGTTTGAACAAGATTTCCCAGTGACAAAATTGTGCTGTTCAGATATTCAGTCTATTGGAATATGTATTCCTATTGTGTGAAGCACATTTCTAAATATTTCCCTAGTCTGGGGTCGTAAGTTCTGAGTGCTACACACCAAATTGTCGAGTGATTGAAGCTCATTCATTGTGAATAGCCAACATTACTACACTGTGACCGTCAGCCTGTCCCTAACCCTCTAACCCAAACCCTAAACCTAGCCCACACCTGAGCCTGGACCCTACCTAGCCCAAAACCTTATCCTAACCCTAACCATGAACAGAGCCCCAATTCTCTAACCCTAATACCGGAACTAATCTCGATGACGTCATCACTCCCAGCTGGTCCCCTGGCCAAATCATTATCACCTGGGATCAATTAAGCCTGCCCACGTGGCCCCTCCCCCTTGGTGACGTCATCACATCCGGTTTAATGGCCTAACCAGGCTTCTTTCAAAATCGCCAACTCATTGTCCCGGAATAATAAATGTAAGCAGTATCCAACTCGGTTCTATGTTCTTTGAACACGATTTCCTTGTCAGGAAACAATGTGTTACAGATATTAAGGCCCTTTATTCACGTATTCCTAGTGTTTGAAGCACTTTCTTATATATTAACCTAGGTTATCATTGTGAATTTCCCGAGTTGGAGTCTCTCTCTTCCAGTGTCTCAAGCTTTTTCATTGTGAATTCTAATTTGGTAAAACAACCTTTTTTACAAATATACCAGCACTTTCAACATTATGACCACTTGACAGTCTATCCTACCTTTCACAGAGCTTTGGATACAAATTCTCAGTATTTCAAAATTCAGTAGAGATGTTCGGGTTCTAAAACGTATTCCAGGAGTTCTAGAGACACTCTGCCATTCCCCTGGTCTGTTGTTTTGAGCAATGAGACTTTTCATTGTAACACGGGTGTCATACCGGCTTTTTAAAGGCACAGTAAAACATTACTTGGAACCCTAGCCTAACTAACATTTTTATTTCATAGTGTTCTCAATACTTTCATCCTGTTCGATAGCTCTAGGAAAATGAGTTTTTCAGTGTTTCACCAAAACCTTTTCCCGAAAACGCCAACTCCTTTTGACGGGAAAAATAAATGTAAACAGTGTCACACTCGCTTCTCAGCTGTTTGAACAAGATTTCCCAGTGACAAAATTGTGCTGTTCAGATATTCAGTCTATTGGAATATGTATTCCTATTGTGTGAAGCACATTTCTAAATATTTCCCTAGTCTGGAGTCGTAAGTTCTGAGTGCTACACACCAAATTGTCGAGTGATTGAAGCTCATTCATTGTGAATAGCCAACATTACTACACTGTGACCGTCAGCCTGTCCCTAACCCTCTAACCCAAACCCTAAACCTAGCCCACACCTGAGCCTGGACCCTACCTAGCCCAAAACCTTATCCTAACCCTAACCATGAACAGAGCCCAAATTCTCTAACCCTAATACCAGAACTAATCTCGATGAGGTCATCACTCCCAGCTGGTCCCCTGGCCAAATCATTATCACCTGGGATCAATTAAGCCTGCCCACGTGGCCCCTCCCCCTTGGTGACGTCATCACAGCCGGTTTAATGGCCTAACCAGGCTTCTTTCAAAATCGCCAACTCATTGTCCCGGAATAATAAATGTAAGCAGTATCCAACTCGGTTCTATGTTCTTTGAACACGATTTCCTTGTCAGGAAACAATGTGTTACAGATATTAAGGCCCTTTATTCACGTATTCCTAGTGTTTGAAGCACTTTCTTAGATATTAACCTAGGTTATCATTGTGAATTTCCCGAGTTGGAGTCTCTCTCTTCCAGTGTCTCAAGCTTTTTCATTGTGAATTCTAATTTGGTAAAACAACCTTTTTTACAAATAGACCAGCACTTTCAACATTATGACCACTTGACAGTCTATCCTACCTTTCACAGCGCTTTGGATACAAATTCTCAGTATTTCAAAATTCAGTAGAGATGTTCGGGTTCTAAAACGTATTCCAGGAGTTCTAGAGACACTCTGCCATTCCCCTGGTCTGTTGTTTTGAGCAATGAGACTTTTCATTTTAACACGGGTGTCATACCGGCTTTTTAAAGGCACAGTAAAACATTACTTGGAACCCTAGCCTAACTAACATTTTTATTTCATAGTGTTCTCAATACTTTCATCCTGTTCGATAGCTCTAGGAAAATGAGTTTTTCAGTGTTATACCAAAACCTTTTACCGAAAACGCCAACTCCTTTTGACTGGAAAAATAAATGTAAACAGTGTCACACTCGCTTCTCGGCTGTTTGAACAAGATTTCCCAGTGACAAAATTGTGCTGTTCAGATATTCAGTCTATTGGAATATGTATTCCTATTGTGTGAAGCACATTTCTAAATATTTCCCTAGTCTGGGGTCGTAAGTTCTGAGTGCTACACACCAAATTGTCGAGTGATTGAAGCTCATTCATTGTGAATAGCCAACATTACTACACTGTGACCGTCAGCCTGTCCCTAACCCTCTAACCCAAACCCTAAACCTAGCCCACACCTGAGCCTGGACCCTACCTAGCCCAAAACCTTATCCTAACCCTAACCATGAACAGAGCCCCAATTCTCTAACCCTAATACCAGAACTAATCTCGATGACGTCATCACTCCCAGCTGGTCCCCTGGCCAAATCATTATCACCTGGGATCAATTAAGCCTGCCCACGTGGCCCCTCCCCCTTGGTGACGTCATCACATCCGGTTTAATGGCCTAACCAGGCTTCTTTCAAAATCGCCAACTCATTGTCCCGGAATAATAAATGTAAGCAGTATCCAACTCGGTTCTATGTTCTTTGAACACGATTTCCTTGTCAGGAAACAATGTGTTACAGATATTAAGGCCCTTTATTCACGTATTCCTAGTGTTTGAAGCACTTTCTTAGATATTAACCTAGGTTATCATTGTGAATTTCCCGAGTTGGAGTCTCTCTCTTCCAGTGTCTCAAACTTTTTCATTGTGAATTCTAATTTGGTAAAACAACCTTTTTTACAAATATACCAGCATTTTCAACATTATGACCACTTGACAGTCTATCCTACCTTTCACAGCGCTTTGGATACAAATTCTCAGTATTTCAAAATTCAGTAGAGATGTTCGGGTTCTAAAACGTATTCCAGGAGTTCTAGAGACACTCTGCCATTCCCCTGGTCTGTTGTTTTGAGCAATGAGACTTTTCATTTTAACACGGGTGTCATACCGGCTTTTTAAAGGCACAGTAAAACATTACTTGGAACCCTAGCCTAACTAACATTTTTATTTCATAGTGTTCTCAATACTTTCATCCTGTTCGATAGCTCTAGGAAAATGAGTTTTTCAGTGTTTCACCAAAACCTTTTCCCGAAAACGCCAACTCCTTTTGACGGGAAAAATAAATGTAAACAGTGTCACACTCGCTTCTCGGCTGTTTGAACAAGATTTCCCAGTGACAAAATTGTGCTGTTCAGATATTCAGTCTATTGGAATATGTATTCCTATTGTGTGAAGCACATTTCTAAATATTTCCCTAGTCTGGGGTCGTAAGTTCTGAGTGCTACACACCAAATTGTCGAGTGATTGAAGCTCATTCATTGTGAATAGCCAACATTACTACACTGTGACTGTCAGCCTGTCCCTAACCCTCTAACCCAAACCCTAAATCTAGCCCACACCTGAGCCTGGACCCTACCTAGCCCAAAACCTTATCCTAACCCTAACCATGAACAGAGCCCCAATTCTCTAACCCTAATACCAGAACTAATCTCGATGACATCATCACTCCCAGCTGGTCCCCTGGCCAAATCATTATCACCTGGGATCAATTAAGCCTGCCCACGTGGCCCCTCCCCCTTGGTGACGTCATCACATCCGGTTTAATGGCCTAACCAGGCTTCTTTCAAAATCGCCAACTCATTGTCCCGGAATAATAAATGTAAGCAGTATCCAACTCGGTTCTATGTTCTTTGAACACGATTTCCTTGTCAGGAAACAATGTGTTACAGATATTAAGGCCCTTTATTCACGTATTCCTAGTGTTTGAAGCACTTTCTTAGATATTAACCTAGGTTATCATTGTGAATTTCCCGAGTTGGAGTCTCTCTCTTCCAGTGTCTCAAGCTTTTTCATTGTGAATTCTAATTTGGTAAAACAACCTTTTTTACAAATATACCAGCACTTTCAACATTATGACTACTTAACAGTCTATCCTATCTTTCACAGCGCTTTGGATACAAATTCTCAGTATTTCAAAATTCAGTAGAGATATTCAGGTTCTAAAAGATATTCCAGGATTTCTAGAGACACTCTGCCATTCCCCTGGTCTGTTGTTTTGAGCAATGAGACTTTTCATTTTAACACGGGTGTCATACCGGCTTTTTAAAGGCACAGTAAAACATTACTTGGAACCCTAGCCTAACTAACA
Organism: Cnephaeus nilssonii; assembly: GCF_951640355.1. Taxonomy (NCBI): domain Eukaryota; kingdom Metazoa; phylum Chordata; class Mammalia; order Chiroptera; family Vespertilionidae; genus Cnephaeus; species Cnephaeus nilssonii. Next base: position 33,302 of record NW_027645477.1, on the reverse strand, counting down.
TTTTTATTTCATAGTGTTCTCAATACTTTCATCCTGTTCGATAGCTCTAGGAAAATGACTTTTTCAGTGTTTCACCAAAACCTTTTCCGGAAAATGCCAACTCCTTTTGACGGGAAAAATAAATGTAAACAGTGTCACACTCGCTTCTCGGCTGTTTGAACAAGATTTCCCAGTGACAAAATTGTGCTGTTCAGATATTCAGTCTATTGGAATATGTATTCCTATTGTGTGAAGCACATTTCTAAATATTTCCCTAGTCTGGAGTCGTAAGTTCTGAGTGCTACACACCAAGTTGTCGAGTGATTGAAGCTCATTCATTGTGAATGGCCAACATTACTACACTGTGACCGTCAGCCTGTCCCTAACCCTCTAACCCAAACCCTAAACCTAGCCCACACCTGAGCCTGGACCCTACCTAGCTCAACAGTTATCCTAACCCTAACCATGAACAGAGCCCCAATTCTCTAACCCTAATACCAGAACTAATCTCGATAACGTCATCACTCCCAGCTGGTCCCCTGGCCAAATCATTATCACCTGGGATCAATTAAGCCTGCCCACGTGGCCCCTCCCCTTGGTGACGTCATCACATCCGGTTTAATGGCCTAACCAGGCTTCTTTCAAAATCGCCAACTCATTGTCCCGGAATAATAAATGTAAGCAGTATCCAACTCGGTTCTATGTTCTTTGAACACGATTTCCTTGTCAGGAAACAATGTGTTACAGACATTAAGGCCCTTTATTCACGTATTCCTAGTGTTTGAAGCACTTTCTTAGATATTAACCTAGGTTATCATTGTGAATTTCCCGAGTTGGAGTCTCTCTCTTCCAGTGTCTCAAGCTTTTTCATTGTGAATTCTAATTTGGTAAAACAACCTTTTTTACAAATAGACCAGCACTTTCAACATTATGACCACTTGACAGTCTATCCTACCTTTCACAGCGCTTTGGATACAAATTCTCAGTATTTCAAAATTCAGTAGAGATGTTCGGGTTCTAAAACGTATTCCAGGAGTTCTAGAGACACTCTGCCATTCCCCTGGTCTGTTGTTTTGAGCAATGAGACTTTTCATTTTAACGCTGGTGTCATACCGGCTTTTTAAAGGCACAGTAAAACATTACTTGGAACCCTAGCCTAACTAACATTTTTATTTCATAGTGTTCTCAATACTTTCATCCTGTTCGATAGCTCTAGGAAAATGAGTTTTTCAGTGTTTCACCAAAACATTTTCCCGGAAAAGCCAACTCCTTTTGACGGGAAAAATAAATGTAAACAGTGTCACACTCGCTTCTCAGCTGTTTGAACAAGATTTCCCAGTGACAAAATTGTGCTGTTCAGATATTCAATCTATTGGAATATGTATTCCTATTGTGTGAAGCACATTTCTAAATATTTCCCTAGTCTGGAGTCATAAGTTCTGAGTGCTACACACCAAATTGTCCAGTGATTGAAGCTCATTCATTGTGAATAGCCAACATTACTACACTGTGACCCTCATCCTGTCCCTAACCCTCTAACCCAAATCCTAAACCTAGCCCACACCTGAGCCTGGACGCTACCTAGCCCAAAACCTTATCCTAACCCTAACCATGAACAGAGCCCCAATTCTCTAACCCTAATACCAGAACTAATCTCGATGACGTCATCACTCCCAGCTGGTCCCCTGGCCAAATCATTATCACCTGAGATCAATTAAGCCTGCCCACGTGGCCCCTCCCCCTTGGTGACGTCATCACATCCAGTTTAATGGCCTAACCAGGTTTCTTTCAAAATCGCCAACTCATTGTCCCGGAATAATAAATGTAAGCAGTATCCAACTCTGTTCTATGTTCTTTGAACACGATTTCCTTGTCAGGAAACAATGTGTTACAGATATTAAGGCCCTTTATTCACGTATTCCTAGTGTTTGAAGCACTTTCTTAGATATTAACCTAGGTTATCATTGTGAATTTCCCGAGTTGGAGTCTCTCTCTTCCAGTGTCTCAAGCTTTTTCATTGTGAATTCTAATTTGGTAAAACAACCTTTTTTACAAATATACCAGCACTTTCAACATTATGACCACTTGACAGTCTATCCTACCTTTCACAGCGCTTTGGATACAAATTCTCAGTATTTCAAAATTCAGTAGAGATGTTCGGGTTCTAAAACGTATTCCAGGAGTTCTAGAGACACACTGCCATTCCCCTGGTCTGTTGTTTTGAGCAATGAGACTTTTCATTTTAACACGGGTGTCATACCTGCTTTTTAAAGGCACAGTAAAACATTACTTGGAACCCTAGCCTAACTAACATTTTTATTTCATAGTGTTCTCAATACTTTCATCCTGTTCGATAGCTCTAGGAAAATGAGTTTTTCAGTGTTTCACCAAAACCTTTCCCCGAAAACGCCAACTCCTTTTGACGGGAAAAATAAATGTAAACAGTGTCACACTCGCTTCTCAGCTGTTTGAACAAGATTTCCCAGTGACAAAATTGTGCTGTTCAGATATTCAGTCTATTGGAATATGTATTCCTATTGTGTGAAGCACATTTCTAAATATTTCCCTAGTCTGGAGTCGTAAGTTCTGAGTGCTACACACCAAATTGTCGAGTGATTGAAGCTCATTCATTGTGAATAGCCAACATTACTACACTGTGACCGTCAGCCTGTCCCTAACCCTCTAACCCAAACCCTAAACCTAGCCCACACCTGAGCCTGGACCCTACCTAGCCCAAAACCTTATCCTAACCCTAACCATGAACAGAGCCCCAATTCTCTAACCCTAATACCAGAACTAATCTCGATGACATCATCACTCCCAGCTGGTCCCCTGGCCAAATCATTATCACCTGGGATCAATTAAGCCTGCCCACGTGGCCCCTCCCCCTTGGTTACGTCATCACATCCGGTTTAATGGCCTAACCAGGCTTCTTTCAAAATCGCCAACTCATTGTCCCGGAATAATAAATGTAAGCAGTATCCAACTCGGTTCTATGTTCTTTGAACACGATTTCCTTGTCAGGAAACAATGTGTTACAGATATTATGGCCCTTTATTCACGTATTCCTAGTGTTTGAAGCACTTTCTTATATATTAACCTAGGTTATCATTGTGAATTTCCCGAGTTGGAGTCTCTCTCTTCCAGTGTCTCAAGCTTTTTCATTGTGAATTCTAATTTGGTAAAACAACCTTTTTTACAAATATACCAGCACTTTCAACATTATGACCACTTGACAGTCTATCCTACCTTTCACAGCGCTTTGGATACAAATTCTCAGTATTTCAAAATTCAGTAGAGATGTTCGGGTTCTAAAACGTATTCCAGGAGTTCTAGAGACACTCTGCCATTCCCCTGGTCTGTTGTTTTGAGCAATGAGACTTTTCATTTTAACACGGGTGTCATACCGGCTTTTTAAAGGCACAGTAAAACATTACTTGGAACCCTAGCCTAACTAACATTTTTATTTCATAGTGTTCTCAATACTTTCATCCTGTTCGATAGCTCTAGGAAAATGAGTTTTTCAGTGTTTCACCAAAACCTTTTCCCGAAAACGCCAACTCCTTTTGACGGGAAAAATAAATGTAAACAGTGTCACACTCGCTTCTCAGCTGTTTGAACAAGATTTCCCAGTGACAAAATTGTGCTGTTCAGATATTCAGTCTATTGGAATATGTATTCCTATTGTGTGAAGCACATTTCTAAATATTTCCCTAGTCTGGAGTCGTAAGTTCTGAGTGCTACACACCAAATTGTCCAGTGATTGAAGCTCATTCATTGTGAATAGCCAACATTACTACACTGTGACCCTCATCCTGTCCCTAACCCTCTAACCCAAACCCTAAACCTAGCCCACACCTGAGCCTGGACCCTACCTAGCCCAAAACCTTATCCTAACCCTAACCATGAACAGAGCCCCAATTCTCTAACACTAATACCAGAACTAATCTCGATGACGTCATCACTCCCAGCTGGTCCCCTGGCCAAATTATTATCACCTGGGATCAATTAAGCCTGCCCACGTGGCCCCTCCCCCTTGGTGACGTCATCACATCCGGTTTAATGGCCTAACCAGGCTTCTTTCAAAATCCCCAACTCATTGTCCCGGAATAATAAATGTAAGCAGTATCCAACTCGGTTCTATGTTCTTTGAACACGATTTCCTTGTCAGGAAACAATGTGTTACAGATATTAAGGCCCTTTATTCACGTATTCCTAGTGTTTGAAGCACTTTCTTAAATATTAACCTAGGTTATCATTGTGAATTTCCCGAGTTGGAGTCTCTCTCTTCCCGTGTCTCAAGCTTTTTCATTGTGAATTCTAATTTGGTAAAACAACCTTTTTTACAAATATACCAGCACTTTCAACATTATTACCACTTGACAGTCTATCCTACCTTTCACAGCGCTTTGGATACAAATTCTCAGTATTTCAAAATTCAGTAGAGATGTTCGGGTTCTAAAACATATTCCAGGAGTTCTAGAGACACTCTGCCATTCCCCTGGTCTGTTGTTTTGAGCAATGAGACTTTTCATTTTAACGCTGGTGTCATACCGGCTTTTTAAAGGCACAGTAAAACATTACTTGGAACCCTAGCCTAACTAACATTTTTATTTCATAGTGTTCTCAATACTTTCATCCTGTTCGATAGCTCTAGGAAAATGAGTTTTTCAGTGTTTCACCAAAACCTTTTCCCGAAAACGCCAACTCCTTTTGACGGGAAAAATAAATGTAAACAGTGTCACACTCGCTTCTCAGCTGTTTGAACAAGATTTCACAGTGACAAAATTGTGCTGTTCAGATATTCAGTCTATTGGAATATGTATTCCTATTGTGTGAAGCACATTTCTAAATATTTCCCTAGTCTGGAGTCGTAAGTTCTGAGTGCTACACACCAAATTGTCCAGTGATTGAAGCTCATTCATTGTGAATAGCCAACATTACTACACTGTGACCCTCAGCCTGTCCCTAACCCTCTAACCCAAACCCTAAACCTAGCCCACATCTGAGCCTGGACCCTACCTAGCCCAAAACCTTATCCTAACCCTAACCATGAACAGAGCCCCAATTTTCTATCCCTAATACCAGAACTAATCTCGATGACGTCATCACTCCCAGCTGGTCCCCTGGCCAAATCATTATCACCTGGGATCAATTAAGCCTGCCCACGTGGCCCCTCCCCCTTGGTGACGTCATCACAGCCGGTTTAATGGCCTAACCAGGCTTCTTTCAAAATCGCCAACTCATTGTCCGGGAATAATAAATGTAAGCAGTATCCAACTTGGTTCTATGTTCTTTGAACAGGATTTCCTTGTCAGGAAACAATGTGTTACAGATATTAAGGCTCATTATTCACGTATTCCTAGTGTTTGAAGCACTTTCTTAGATATTAACCTAGGTTATCATTGTGAATTTCCCGAGTTGGAGACTCTCTCTTCCAGTGTCTCAAGCTTTTTCATTGTGAATTCTAATTTGGTAAAACAACCTTTTTTACAAATACACCAGCACTTTCAACATTATTACCACTTGTCAGTCTATCCTACCTTTCACAGCGCTTTGGATACAAATTCTCAGTATTTCAAAATTCAGTAGAGATGTTCGGGTTCTAAAACGTATTCCAGGAGTTCTAGAGACACTCTGCCATTCCCCTGGTCTGTTGTTTTGAGCAATGAGACTTTTCATTTTAACACGGGTGTCATACCTGCATTTTAAAGGCACAGTAAAACATTACTTGGAACCCTAGCCTAACTAACATTTTTATTTCATAGTGTTCTCAATACTTTCATCCTGTTCGATAGCTCTAGGAAAATGTGTTTTTCAGTGTTTCACCAAAACCTTTTCCCGAAAACGCCAACTCCTTTTGACGGGAAAAATAAATGTAAACAGTGTCACACTCGCTTCTCAGCTGTTTGAACAAGATTTCCCAGTGACAAAATTGTGCTGTTCAGATATACAGTCTATTGGAATATGTATTCCTATTGTGTGAAGCACATTTCTAAATATTTCCCTAGTCTGGAGTCGTAAGTTCTGAGTGCTACACACCAAATTGTCCAGTGATTGAAGCTCATTCATTGTGAATAGCCAACATTACTACACTGTGACCCTCAGCCTGTCCCTAACCCTCTAACCCAAACCCTAAACCTAGCCCACATCTGAGCCTGGACCCTACCTAGCCCAAAACCTTATCCTAACCCTAAAATGAACAGAGCCCCAATTTTCTATCCCTAATACCAGAACTAATCTCGATGAGGTCATCACTCCCAGCTGGTCCCCTGGCCAAATCATTATCACCTGGGATCAATTAAGCCTGCCCACGTGGCCCCTCCCCCTTGGTGACGTCATCACAGCCTGTTTAATGGCCTAACCAGGCTTCTTTCAAAATCGCCAACTCATTGTCCCGGAATAATAAATGTAAGCAGTATCCAACTCGGTTCTATGTTCTTTGAACACGATTTCCTTGTCAGGAAACAATGTGTTACAGATATTAAGGCCCTTTATTCACGTATTCCTAGTGTTTGAAGCACTTTCTTAGATATTAACCTAGGTTATCATTGTGAATTTCCCGAGTTGGAGTCTCTCTCTTCCAGTGTCTCAAGCTTTTTCATTGTGAATTCTAATTTGGTAAAACAACCTTTTTTACAAATATACAAGCACTTTCAACATTATGACCACTTGACAGTCTATCCTACCTTTCACAGCGCTTTGGATACAAATTCTCAGTATTTCAAAATTCAGTAGAGATGTTCGGGTTCTAAAATGTATTCCAGGAGTTCTAGAGACACTCTGCCATTCCCCTGGTCTGTTGTTTTGAGCAATGAGACTTTTCATTTTAACACGGGTGTCATACCGGCTTTTTAAAGGCACAGTAAAACATTACTTGGAACCCTAGCCTAACTAACATTTTTATTTCATAGTGTTCTCAATACTTTCATCCTGTTCGATAGCTCTAGGAAAATGAGTTTTTCAGTGTTTCACCAAAACCTTTTCCCGAAAACGCCAACTCCTTTTGACGGGAAAAATAAATGTAAACAGTGTCACACTCGCTTCTCAGCTGTTTGAACAAGATTTCACAGTGACAAAATTGTGCTGTTCAGATATTCAGTCTATTGGAATATGTATTCCTATTGTGTGAAGCACATTTCTAAATATTTCCCTAGTCTGGAGTCGTAAGTTCTGAGTGCTACACACCAAATTGTCCAGTGATTGAAGCTCATTCATTGTGAATAGCCAACATTACTACACTGTGACCCTCAGCCTGTCCCTAACCCTCTAACCCAAACCCTAAACCTAGCCCACATCTGAGCCTGGACCCTACCTAGCCCAAAACCTTATCCTAACCCTAACCATGAACAGAGCCCCAATTTTCTATCCCTAATACCAGAACTAATCTCGATGACGTCATCACTCCCAGCTGGTCCCCTGGCCAAATCATTATCACCTGGGATCAATTAAGCCTGCCCACGTGGCCCCTCCCCCTTGGTGACGTCATCACAGCCGGTTTAATGGCCTAACCAGGCTTCTTTCAAAATCGCCAACTCATTGTCCGGGAATAATAAATGTAAGCAGTATCCAACTTGGTTCTATGTTCTTTGAACAGGATTTCCTTGTCAGGAAACAATGTGTTACAGATATTAAGGCTCATTATTCACGTATTCCTAGTGTTTGAAGCACTTTCTTAGATATTAACCTAGGTTATCATTGTGAATTTCCCGAGTTGGAGACTCTCTCTTCCAGTGTCTCAAGCTTTTTCATTGTGAATTCTAATTTGGTAAAACAACCTTTTTTACAAATACACCAGCACTTTCAACATTATTACCACTTGTCAGTCTATCCTACCTTTCACAGCGCTTTGGATACAAATTCTCAGTATTTCAAAATTCAGTAGAGATGTTCGGGTTCTAAAACGTATTCCAGGAGTTCTAGAGACACTCTGCCATTCCCCTGGTCTGTTGTTTTGAGCAATGAGACTTTTCATTTTAACACGGGTGTCATACCTGCATTTTAAAGGCACAGTAAAACATTACTTGGAACCCTAGCCTAACTAACATTTTTATTTCATAGTGTTCTCAATACTTTCATCCTGTTCGATAGCTCTAGGAAAATGTGTTTTTCAGTGTTTCACCAAAACCTTTTCCCGAAAACGCCAACTCCTTTTGACGGGAAAAATAAATGTAAACAGTGTCACACTCGCTTCTCAGCTGTTTGAACAAGATTTCCCAGTGACAAAATTGTGCTGTTCAGATATACAGTCTATTGGAATATGTATTCCTATTGTGTGAAGCACATTTCTAAATATTTCCCTAGTCTGGAGTCGTAAGTTCTGAGTGCTACACACCAAATTGTCCAGTGATTGAAGCTCATTCATTGTGAATAGCCAACATTACTACACTGTGACCCTCAGCCTGTCCCTAACCCTCTAACCCAAACCCTAAACCTAGCCCACATCTGAGCCTGGACCCTACCTAGCCCAAAACCTTATCCTAACCCTAAAATGAACAGAGCCCCAATTTTCTATCCCTAATACCAGAACTAATCTCGATGAGGTCATCACTCCCAGCTGGTCCCCTGGCCAAATCATTATCACCTGGGATCAATTAAGCCTGCCCACGTGGCCCCTCCCCCTTGGTGACGTCATCACAGCCTGTTTAATGGCCTAACCAGGCTTCTTTCAAAATCGCCAACTCATTGTCCCGGAATAATAAATGTAAGCAGTATCCAACTCGGTTCTATGTTCTTTGAACACGATTTCCTTGTCAGGAAACAATGTGTTACAGATATTAAGGCCCTTTATTCACGTATTCCTAGTGTTTGAAGCACTTTCTTAGATATTAACCTAGGTTATCATTGTGAATTTCCCGAGTTGGAGTCTCTCTCTTCCAGTGTCTCAAGCTTTTTCATTGTGAATTCTAATTTGGTAAAACAACCTTTTTTACAAATATACAAGCACTTTCAACATTATGACCACTTGACAGTCTATCCTACCTTTCACAGCGCTTTGGATACAAATTCTCAGTATTTCAAAATTCAGTAGAGATGTTCGGGTTCTAAAATGTATTCCAGGAGTTCTAGAGACACTCTGCCATTCCCCTGGTCTGTTGTTTTGAGCAATGAGACTTTTCATTTTAACACGGGTGTCATACCGGCTTTTTAAAGGCACAGTAAAACATTACTTGGAACCCTAGCCTAACTAACATTTTTATTTCATAGTGTTCTCAATACTTTCATCCTGTTCGATAGCTCTAGGAAAATGAGTTTTTCAGTGTTTCACCAAAACCTTTTCCCGAAAACGCCAACTCCTTTTGACGGGAAAAATAAATGTAAACAGTGTCACACTCGCTTCTCAGCTGTTTGAACAAGATTTCCCAGTGACAAAATTGTGCTGTTCAGATATTCAGTCTATTGGAATATGTATTCCTATTGTGTGAAGCACATTTCTAAATATTTCCCTAGTCTGGAGTCGTAAGTTCTGAGTGCTACACACCAAATTGTCCAGTGATTGAAGCTCATTCATTGTGAATAGCCAACATTACTACACTGTGACCCTCATCCTGTCCCTAACCCTCTAACCCAAACCCTAAACCTAGCCCACACCTGAGCCTGGACCCTACCTAGCCCAAAACCTTATCCTAACCCTAACCATGAACAGAGCCCCAATTCTCTAACACTAATACCAGAACTAATCTCGATGACGTCATCACTCCCAGCTGGTCCCCTGGCCAAATTATTATCACCTGGGATCAATTAAGCCTGCCCACGTGGCCCCTCCCCCTTGGTGACGTCATCACATCCGGTTTAATGGCCTAACCAGGCTTCTTTCAAAATCCCCAACTCATTGTCCCGGAATAATAAATGTAAGCAGTATCCAACTCGGTTCTATGTTCTTTGAACACGATTTCCTTGTCAGGAAACAATGTGTTACAGATATTAAGGCCCTTTATTCACGTATTCCTAGTGTTTGAAGCACTTTCTTAAATATTAACCTAGGTTATCATTGTGAATTTCCCGAGTTGGAGTCTCTCTCTTCCCGTGTCTCAAGCTTTTTCATTGTGAATTCTAATTTGGTAAAACAACCTTTTTTACAAATATACCAGCACTTTCAACATTATTACCACTTGACAGTCTATCCTACCTTTCACAGCGCTTTGGATACAAATTCTCAGTATTTCAAAATTCAGTAGAGATGTTCGGGTTCTAAAACATATTCCAGGAGTTCTAGAGACACTCTGCCATTCCCCTGGTCTGTTGTTTTGAGCAATGAGACTTTTCATTTTAACGCTGGTGTCATACCGGCTTTTTAAAGGCACAGTAAAACATTACTTGGAACCCTAGCCTAACTAACATTTTTATTTCATAGTGTTCTCAATACTTTCATCCTGTTCGATAGCTCTAGGAAAATGAGTTTTTCAGTGTTTCACCAAAACCTTTTCCCGAAAACGCCAACTCCTTTTGACGGGAAAAATAAATGTAAACAGTGTCACACTCGCTTCTCAGCTGTTTGAACAAGATTTCACAGTGACAAAATTGTGCTGTTCAGATATTCAGTCTATTGGAATATGTATTCCTATTGTGTGAAGCACATTTCTAAATATTTCCCTAGTCTGGAGTCGTAAGTTCTGAGTGCTACACACCAAATTGTCCAGTGATTGAAGCTCATTCATTGTGAATAGCCAACATTACTACACTGTGACCCTCAGCCTGTCCCTAACCCTCTAACCCAAACCCTAAACCTAGCCCACATCTGAGCCTGGACCCTACCTAGCCCAAAACCTTATCCTAACCCTAACCATGAACAGAGCCCCAATTTTCTATCCCTAATACCAGAACTAATCTCGATGACGTCATCACTCCCAGCTGGTCCCCTGGCCAAATCATTATCACCTGGGATCAATTAAGCCTGCCCACGTGGCCCCTCCCCCTTGGTGACGTCATCACAGCCGGTTTAATGGCCTAACCAGGCTTCTTTCAAAATCGCCAACTCATTGTCCGGGAATAATAAATGTAAGCAGTATCCAACTTGGTTCTATGTTCTTTGAACAGGATTTCCTTGTCAGGAAACAATGTGTTACAGATATTAAGGCTCATTATTCACGTATTCCTAGTGTTTGAAGCACTTTCTTAGATATTAACCTAGGTTATCATTGTGAATTTCCCGAGTTGGAGACTCTCTCTTCCAGTGTCTCAAGCTTTTTCATTGTGAATTCTAATTTGGTAAAACAACCTTTTTTACAAATACACCAGCACTTTCAACATTATTACCACTTGTCAGTCTATCCTACCTTTCACAGCGCTTTGGATACAAATTCTCAGTATTTCAAAATTCAGTAGAGATGTTCGGGTTCTAAAACGTATTCCAGGAGTTCTAGAGACACTCTGCCATTCCCCTGGTCTGTTGTTTTGAGCAATGAGACTTTTCATTTTAACACGGGTGTCATACCTGCATTTTAAAGGCACAGTAAAACATTACTTGGAACCCTAGCCTAACTAACATTTTTATTTCATAGTGTTCTCAATACTTTCATCCTGTTCGATAGCTCTAGGAAAATGTGTTTTTCAGTGTTTCACCAAAACCTTTTCCCGAAAACGCCAACTCCTTTTGACGGGAAAAATAAATGTAAACAGTGTCACACTCGCTTCTCAGCTGTTTGAACAAGATTTCCCAGTGACAAAATTGTGCTGTTCAGATATACAGTCTATTGGAATATGTATTCCTATTGTGTGAAGCACATTTCTAAATATTTCCCTAGTCTGGAGTCGTAAGTTCTGAGTGCTACACACCAAATTGTCCAGTGATTGAAGCTCATTCATTGTGAATAGCCAACATTACTACACTGTGACCCTCAGCCTTTCCCTAACCCTCTAACCCAAACCCTAAACCTAGCCCACATCTGAGCCTGGACCCTACCTAGCCCAAAACCTTATCCTAACCCTAAAATGAACAGAGCCCCAATTTTCTATCCCTAATACCAGAACTAATCTCGATGAGGTCATCACTCCCAGCTGGTCCCCTGGCCAAATCATTATCTCCTGGGATCAATTAAGCCTGCCCACGTGGCCCCTCCCCCTTGGTGACGTCATCACAGCCTGTTTAATGGCCTAACCAGGCTTCTTTCAAAATCGCCAACTCATTGTCCCGGAATAATAAATGTAAGCAGTATCCAACTCGGTTCTATGTTCTTTGAACACGATTTCCTTGTCAGGAAACAATGTGTTACAGATATTAAGGCCCTTTATTCACGTATTCCTAGTGTTTGAAGCACTTTCTTAGATATTAACCTAGGTTATCATTGTGAATTTCCCGAGTTGGAGTCTCTCTCTTCCAGTGTCTCAAGCTTTTTCATTGTGAATTCTAATTTGGTAAAACAACCTTTTTTACAAATATACAAGCACTTTCAACATTATGACCACTTGACAGTCTATCCTACCTTTCACAGCGCTTTGGATACAAATTCTCAGTATTTCAAAATTCAGTAGAGATGTTCGGGTTCTAAAATGTATTCCAGGAGTTCTAGAGACACACTGCCATTCCCCTGGTCTGTTGTTTTGAGCAATGAGACTTTTCATTTTAACACGGGTGTCATACCTGCTTTTTAAAGGCACAGTAAAACATTACTTGGAACCCTAGCCTAACTAACATTTTTATTTCATAGTGTTCTCAATACTTTCATCCTGTTCGATAGCTCTAGGAAAATGAGTTTTTCAGTGTTTCACCAAAACCTTTTCCCGAAAACGCCAACTCCTTTTGACGGGAAAAATAAATGTAAACAGTGTCACACTCGCTTCTCAGCTGTTTGAACAAGATTTCCCAGTGACAAAATTGTGCTGTTCAGATATTCAGTCTATTGGAATATGTATTCCTATTGTGTGAAGCACATTTCTAAATATTTCCCTTGTCTGGAGTCGTAAGTTCTGAGTGCTACACACCAAATTGTCCAGTGATTGAAGCTCATTCATTGTGAATAGCCAACATTACTACACTGTGACCCTCATCCTGTCCCTAACCCTCTAACCCAAACCCTAAACCTAGCCCACACCTGAGCCTGGACCCTACCTAGCCCAAAACCTTATCCTAACCCTAACCATGAACAGAGCCCCAATTCTCTAACCCTAATACCAGAACTAATCTCGATGACGTCATCACTCCCAGCTGGTCCCCTGGCCAAATCATTATCACCTGGGATCAATTAAGCCTGCCCACGTGGCCCCTCCCCCTTGGTGACGTCATCACATCCGGTTTAATGGCCTAACCAGGCTTCTTTCAAAATCGCCAACTCATTGTCCCGGAATAATAAATGTAAGCAGTATCCAACTCGGTTCTATGTTCTTTGAACACGATTTCCTTGTCAGGAAACAATGTGTTACAGATATTAAGGCCCTTTATTCACGTATTCCTAGTGTTTGAAGCACTTTCTTATATATTAACCTAGGTTATCATTGGGAATTTCCCGAGTTGGAGTCTCTCTCTTCCAGTGTCTCAAGCTTTTTCATTGTGAATTCTAATTTGGTAAAACAACCTTTTTTACAAATATACCAGCACTTTCAACATTATGACCACTTGACAGTCTATCCTACCTTTCACAGCGCTTTGGATACAAATTCTCAGTATTTCAAAATTCAGTAGAGATGTTCGGGTTCTAAAACGTATTCCAGGAGTTCTAGAGACACTCTGCCATTCCCCTGGTCTGTTGTTTTGAGCAATGAGACTTTTCATTTTAACACGGGTGTCATACCGGCTTTTTAAAGGCACAGTAAAACATTACTTGGAACCCTAGCCTAACTAACATTTTTATTTCATAGTGTTCTCAATACTTTCATCCTGTTCGATAGCTCTAGGAAAATGAGTTTTTCAGTGTTTCACCAAAACCTTTTCCCGAAAACGCCAACTCCTTTTGACGGGAAAAATAAATGTAAACAGTGTCACACTCGCTTCTCGGCTGTTTGAACAAGATTTCCCAGTGACAAAATTGTGCTGTTCAGATATTCAGTCTATTGGAATATGTATTCCTATTGTGTGAAGCACATTTCTAAATATTTCCCTAGTCTGGAGTCGTAAGTTCTGAGTGCTACACACCAAATTGTCGAGTGATTGAAGCTCATTCATTGTGAATAGCCAACATTACTACACTGTGACCGTCAGCCTATCCCTAACCCTCTAACCCAAACCCTAAACCTAGCCCACACCTGAGCCTGGACCCTACCTAGCCCAAAACCTTATCCTAACCCTAACCATGAACAGAGCCCCAATTCTCTAACCCTAATACCAGAACTAATCTCGATGACGTCATCACTCCCAGCTGGTCCCCTGGCCAAATCATTATCACCTGGGATCAATTAAGCCTGCCCACGTGGCCCCTCCCCCTTGGTGACGTCATCACATCCGGTTTAATGGCCTAACCAGGCTTCTTTCAAAATCGCCAACTCATTGTCCCGGAATAATAAATGTAAGCAGTATCCAACTCGGTTCTATGTTCTTTGAACACGATTTCCTTGTCAGGAAACAATGTGTTACAGATATTAAGGCCCTTTATTCACGTATTCCTAGTGTTTGAAGCACTTTCTTATATATTAACCTAGGTTATCATTGTGAATTTCCCGAGTTGGAGTCTCTCTCTTCCAGTGTCTCAAGCTTTTTCATTGTGAATTCTAATTTGGTAAAACAACCTTTTTTACAAATATACCAGCACTTTCAACATTATGACCACTTGACAGTCTATCCTACCTTTCACAGCGCTTTGGATACAAATTCTCAGTATTTCAAAATTCAGTAGAGATGTTCGGGTTCTAAAACGTATTCCAGGAGTTCTAGAGACACTCTGCCATTCCCCTGGTCTGTTGTTTTGAGCAATGAGACTTTTCATTTTAACACGGGTGTCATACCGGCTTTTAAAAGGCACAGTAAAACATTACTTGGAACCCTAGCCTAACTAACATTTTTATTTCATAGTGTTCTCAATACTTTCATCCTGTTCGATAGCTCTAGGAAAATGAGTTTTTCAGTGTTTCACCAAAACCTTTTCCCGAAAACGCCAACTCCTTTTGACGGGAAAAATAAATGTAAACAGTGTCACACTCGCTTCTCGGCTGTTTGAACAAGATTTCCCAGTGACAAAATTGTGCTGTTCAGATATTCAGTCTATTGGAATATGTATTCCTATTGTGTGAAGCACATTTCTAAATATTTCCCTAGTCTGGAGTCGTAAGTTCTGAGTGCTACACACCAAATTGTCGAGTGATTGAAGCTCATTCATTGTGAATAGCCAACATTACTACACTGTGACCGTCAGCCTGTCCCTAACCCTCTAACCCAAACCCTAAACCTAGCCCACACTTGAGCCTGGACCCTACCTAGCCCAAAACCTTATCCTAACCCTAACCATGAACAGAGCCCCAATTCTCTAACCCTAATACCAGAACTAATCTCGATGACGTCATCACTCCCAGCTGGTCCCCTGGCCAAATTATTATCACCTGGGATCAATTAAGCCTGCCCACGTGGCCCCTCCCCCTTGGTGACGTCATCACATCCGGTTTAATGGCCTAACCAGGCTTCTTTCAAAATCGCCAACTCATTGTCCCGGAATAATAAATGTAAGCAGTATCCAACTCGGTTCTATGTTCTTTGAACACGATTTCCTTGTCAGGAAACAATGTGTTACAGATATTAAGGCCCTTTATTCACGTATTCCTAGTGTTTGAAGCACTTTCTTAGATATTAACCTAGGTTATCATTGTGAATTTCCCGAGTTGGAGTCTCTCTCTTCCAGTGTCTCAAGCTTTTTCATTGTGAATTCTAATTTGGTAAAACAACCTTTTTTACAAATATACCAGCACTTTCAACATTATGACTACTTAACAGTCTATCCTATCTTTCACAGCGCTTTGGATGCAAATTCTCAGTATTTCAAAATTCAGTAGAGATATTCAGGTTCTAAAAGATATTCCAGGATTTCTAGAGACACTCTGCCATTCCCCTGGTCTGTTGTTTTGAGCAATGAGACTTTTCATTTTAACACGGGTGTCATACCGGCTTTTTAAAGGCACAGTAAAACATTACTTGGAACCCTAGCCTAACTAACATTTTTATTTCATAGTGTTCTCAATACTTTCATCCTGTTCGATAGCTCTAGGAAAATGACTTTTTCAGTGTTTCACCAAAACCTTTTCCGGAAAATGCCAACTTCTTTTGACGGGAAAAATAAATGTAAACAGTGTCACACTCGCTTCTCGGCTGTTTGAACAAGATTTCCCAGTGACAAAATTGTGCTGTTCAGATATTCAGTCTATTGGAATATGTATTCCTATTGTGTGAAGCACATTTCTAAATATTTCCCTAGTCTGGAGTCGTAAGTTCTGAGTGCTACACACCAAGTTGTCGAGTGATTGAAGCTCATTCATTGTGAATGGCCAACATTACTACACTGTGACCGTCAGCCTGTCCCTAACCCTCTAACCCAAACCCTAAACCTAGCCCACACCTGAGCCTGGACCCTACCTAGCCCAACAGTTATCCTAACCCTAACCATGAACAGAGCCCCAATTCTCTAACCCTAATACCAGAACTAATCTCGATGACGTCATCACTCCCAGCTGGTCCCCTGGCCAAATCATTATCACCTGGGATCAATTAAGCCTGCCCACGTGGCCCCTCCCCCTTGGTGACGTCATCACATCCGGTTTAATGGCCTAACCAGGCTTCTTTCAAAATCGCCAACTCATTGTCCCGGAATAATAAATGTAAGCAGTATCCAACTCGGTTCTATGTTCTTTGAACACGATTTCCTTGTCAGGAAACAATGTGTTACAGATATTAAGGCCCTTTATTCACGTATTCCTAGTGTTTGAAGCACTTTCTTAGATATTAACCGAGGTTATCATTGTGAATTTCCCGAGTTGGAGACTCTCTCTTCCAGTGTCTCAAGCTTTTTCATTGTGAATTCTAATTTGGTAAAACAACCTTTTTTACAAATATACCAGCACTTTTAACATTATTACCACTTGACAGTCTATCCTACCTTTCACAGCGCTTTGGATACAAATTCTCAGTATTTCAAAATTCAGTAGAGGTGTCCGGGTTCTAAAACGTATTCCAGGAGTTCTAGAGACACTCTGCCATTCCCCTGGTCTGTTGTTTTGAGCAATGAGACTTTTCATTTTAACACGGGTGTCATACCGGCTTTTTAAAGGCACAGTAAAACATTACTTGGAACCCTAGCCTAACTAACATTTTTATTTCATAGTGTTCTCAATACTTTCATCCTGTTCGATAGCTCTAGGAAAATGAGTTTTTCAGTGTTTCACCAAAACCTTTTCCCGAAAACGCCAACTCCTTTTGACGGGAAAAATAAATGTAAACAGTGTCACACTCGCTTCTCAGCTGTTTGAACAAGATTTCCCAGTGACAAAATTGTGCTGTTCAGATATTCAGTCTATTGGAATATGTATTCCTATTGTGTGAAGCACATTTCTAAATATTTCCCTAGTCTGGAGTCGTAAGTTCTGAGTGCTACACACCAAATTGTCGAGTGATTGAAGCTCATTCATTGTGAATAGCCAACATTACTACACTGTGACCGTCAGCCTGTCCCTAACCCTCTAACCCAAACCCTAAACCTAGCCCACACCTGAGCCTGGACCCTACCTAGCCCAAAACCTTATCCTAACGCTAACCATGAACAGAGCCCTAATTCTCTAAACCTAATACCAGAACTAATCTCAATGACGTCATCACTCCCAGCTGGTCCCCTGGCCAAATCATTATCACCTGGGATCAATTAAGCCTGCCCACGTGGCCCCTCCCCCTTGGTGACGTCATCACATCCCGTTTAATGGCCTAACCAGGCTTCTTTCAAAATCGCCACCTCATTGTCCTGGAATAATAAATGTAAGCAGTATCCAACTCGGTTCTATGTTCTTTGAACACGATTTCCTTGTCAGGAAACAATGTGTTACAGATATTAAGGCCCTTTATTCACGTATTCCTAGTGTTTGAAGCACTTTCTTAGATATTAACCTAGGTTATCATTGTGAATTTCCCGAGTTGGAGTCTCTCTCTTCCAGTGTCTCAAGCTTTTTCATTGTGAATTCTAATTTGGTAAAACAACCTTTTTTACAAATATGCCAGCACTTTCAACATTATGACCACTTGACAGTCTATCCTACCTTTCACAGCGCTTTGGATACAAATTCTCAGTATTTCAAAATTCAGTAGAGATGTTCGGGTTCTAAAACGTATTCCAGGAGTTCTAGAGACACTCTGCCATTCCCCTGGTCTGTTGTTTTGAGCAATGAGACTTTTCATTTAAACACGGGTGTCATACCTGCTTTTTAAAGGCACAGTAAAACATTACTTGGAACCCTAGCCTAACTAACATTTTTATTTCATAGTGTTCTCAATACTTTCATCCTGTTTGATAGCTCTAGGAAAATGAGTTTTTCAGTGTTTCACCAAAACCTTTTCCCGAAAACGCCAACTCCTTTTGACGGGAAAAATAAATGTAAACAGTGTCACACTCGCTTCTCAGCTGTTTGAACAAGATTTCCCAGTGACAAAATTGTGCTGTTCAGATATTCAGTCTATTGGAATATGTATTCCTATTGTGTGAAGCACATTTCTAAATATTTCCCTAGTCTGGAGTCGTAAGTTCTGAGTGCTACACACCAAATTGTCGAGTGATTGAAGCTCATTCATTGTGAATAGCCAACATTACTACACTGTGACCGTCAGCCTGTCCCTAACCCTCTAACCCAAACCCTAAACCTAGCCCACACCTGAGCCTGGACCCTACCTAGCCCAAAACCTTATCCTAACCCTAACTAACCATGAACAGAGCCCCAATTCTCTAACCCTAATACCAGAACTAATCTCGATGACATCATCACTCCCAGCTGGTCCCCTGGCCAAATCATTATCACCTGGGATCAATTAAGCCTGCCCACGTGGCCCCTCCCCCTTGGTGACGTCATCACATCCGGTTTAATGGCCTAACCAGGCTTCTTTCAAAATCGCCAACTCATTGTCCCGGAATAATAAATGTAAGCAGTATCCAACTCGGTTCTATGTTCTTTGAACACGATTTCCTTGTCAGGAAACAATGTGTTACAGATATTAAGGCCCTTTATTCACGTATTCCTAGTGTTTGAAGCACTTTCTTAGATATTAACCGAGGTTATCATTGTGAATTTCCCGAGTTGGAGACTCTCTCTTCCAGTGTCTCAAGCTTTTTCATTGTGAATTCTAATTTGGTAAAACAACCTTTTTTACAAATATACCAGCACTTTTAACATTATTACCACTTGACAGTCTATCCTACCTTTCACAGCGCTTTGGATACAAATTCTCAGTATTTCAAAATTCAGTAGAGGTGTCCGGGTTCTAAAACGTATTCCAGGAGTTCTAGAGACACTCTGCCATTCCCCTGGTCTGTTGTTTTGAGCAATGAGACTTTTCATTTTAACACGGGTGTCATACCGGCTTTTTAAAGGCACAGTAAAACATTACTTGGAACCCTAGCCTAACTAACATTTTTATTTCATAGTGTTCTCAATACTTTCATCCTGTTCGATAGCTCTAGGAAAATGAGTTTTTCAGTGTTTCACCAAAACCTTTTCCCGAAAACGCCAACTCCTTTTGACGGGAAAAATAAATGTAAACAGTGTCACACTCGCTTCTCAGCTGTTTGAACAAGATTTCCCAGTGACAAAATTGTGCTGTTCAGATATTCAGTCTATTGGAATATGTATTCCTATTGTGTGAAGCACATTTCTAAATATTTCCCTAGTCTGGAGTCGTAAGTTCTGAGTGCTACACACCAAATTGTCGAGTGATTGAAGCTCATTCATTGTGAATAGCCAACATTACTACACTGTGACCGTCAGCCTGTCCCTAACCCTCTAACCCAAACCCTAAACCTAGCCCACACCTGAGCCTGGACCCTACCTAGCCCAAAACCTTATCCTAACGCTAACCATGAACAGAGCCCTAATTCTCTAACCCTAATACCAGAACTAATCTCGATGACGTCATCACTCCCAGCTGGTCCCCTGGCCAAATCATTATCACCTGGGATCAATTAAGCCTGCCCACGTGGCCCCTCCCCCTTGGTGACGTCATCACATCCCGTTTAATGGCCTAACCAGGCTTCTTTCAAAATCGCCACCTCATTGTCCTGGAATAATAAATGTAAGCAGTATCCAACTCGGTTCTATGTTCTTTGAACACGATTTCCTTGTCAGGAAACAATGTGTTACAGATATTAAGGCCCTTTATTCACGTATTCCTAGTGTTTGAAGCACTTTCTTAGATATTAACCTAGGTTATCATTGTGAATTTCCCGAGTTGGAGTCTCTCTCTTCCAGTGTCTCAACCTTTTTCATTGTGAATTCTAATTTGGTAAAACAACCTTTTTTACAAATATACCAGCACTTTCAACATTATGACCACTTGACAGTCTATCCTACCTTTCACAGCGCTTTGGATACAAATTCTCAGTATTTCAAAATTCAGTAGAGGTGTCCGGGTTCTAAAACGTATTCCAGGAGTTCTAGAGACACTCTGCCATTCCCCTGGTCTGTTGTTTTGAGCAATGAGACTTTTCATTTTAACACGGGTGTCATACCGGCTTTTTAAAGGCACAGTAAAACATTACTTGGAACCCTAGCCTAACTAACATTTTTATTTCATAGTGTTCTCAATACTTTCATCCTGTTCGATAGCTCTAGGAAAATGAGTTTTTCAGTGTTTCACCAAAACCTTTTCCCGAAAACGCCAACTCCTTTTGACGGGAAAAATAAATGTAAACAGTGTCACACTCGCTTCTCAGCTGTTTGAACAAGATTTCCCAGTGACAAAATTGTGCTGTTCAGATATTCAGTCTATTGGAATATGTATTCCTATTGTGTGAAGCACATTTCTAAATATTTCCCTAGTCTGGAGTCGTAAGTTCTGAGTGCTACACACCAAATTGTCGAGTGATTGAAGCTCATTCATTGTGAATAGCCAACATTACTACACTGTGACCGTCAGCCTGTCCCTAACCCTCTAACCCAAACCCTAAACCTAGCCCACACCTGAGCCTGGACCCTACCTAGCCCAAAACCTTATCCTAACGCTAACCATGAACAGAGCCCTAATTCTCTAACCCTAATACCAGAACTAATCTCGATGACGTCATCACTCCCAGCTGGTCCCCTGGCCAAATCATTATCACCTGGGATCAATTAAGCCTGCCCACGTGGCCCCTCCCCCTTGGTGACGTCATCACATCCCGTTTAATGGCCTAACCAGGCTTCTTTCAAAATCGCCACCTCATTGTCCTGGAATAATAAATGTAAGCAGTATCCAACTCGGTTCTATGTTCTTTGAACACGATTTCCTTGTCAGGAAACAATGTGTTACAGATATTAAGGCCCTTTATTCACGTATTCCTAGTGTTTGAAGCACTTTCTTAGATATTAACCGAGGTTATCATTGTGAATTTCCCGAGTTGGAGACTCTCTCTTCCAGTGTCTCAAGCTTTTTCATTGTGAATTCTAATTTGGTAAAACAACCTTTTTTACAAATATACCAGCACTTTTAACATTATTACCACTTGACAGTCTATCCTACCTTTCACAGCGCTTTGGATACAAATTCTCAGTATTTCAAAATTCAGTAGAGGTGTCCGGGTTCTAAAACGTATTCCAGGAGTTCTAGAGACACTCTGCCATTCCCCTGGTCTGTTGTTTTGAGCAATGAGACTTTTCATTTTAACACGGGTGTCATACCGGCTTTTTAAAGGCACAGTAAAACATTACTTGGAACCCTAGCCTAACTAACATTTTTATTTCATAGTGTTCTCAATACTTTCATCCTGTTCGATAGCTCTAGGAAAATGAGTTTTTCAGTGTTTCACCAAAACCTTTTCCCGAAAACGCCAACTCCTTTTGACGGGAAAAATAAATGTAAACAGTGTCACACTCGCTTCTCAGCTGTTTGAACAAGATTTCCCAGTGACAAAATTGTGCTGTTCAGATATTCAGTCTATTGGAATATGTATTCCTATTGTGTGAAGCACATTTCTAAATATTTCCCTAGTCTGGAGTCGTAAGTTCTGAGTGCTACACACCAAATTGTCGAGTGATTGAAGCTCATTCATTGTGAATAGCCAACATTACTACACTGTGACCGTCAGCCTGTCCCTAACCCTCTAACCCAAACCCTAAACCTAGCCCACACCTGAGCCTGGACCCTACCTAGCCCAAAACCTTATCCTAACGCTAACCATGAACAGAGCCCTAATTCTCTAACCCTAATACCAGAACTAATCTCGATGACGTCATCACTCCCAGCTGGTCCCCTGGCCAAATCATTATCACCTGGGATCAATTAAGCCTGCCCACGTGGCCCCTCCCCCTTGGTGACGTCATCACATCCCGTTTAATGGCCTAACCAGGCTTCTTTCAAAATCGCCACCTCATTGTCCTGGAATAATAAATGTAAGCAGTATCCAACTCGGTTCTATGTTCTTTGAACACGATTTCCTTGTCAGGAAACAATGTGTTACAGATATTAAGGCCCTTTATTCACGTATTCCTAGTGTTTGAAGCACTTTCTTAGATATTAACCTAGGTTATCATTGTGAATTTCCCGAGTTGGAGTCTCTCTCTTCCAGTGTCTCAACCTTTTTCATTGTGAATTCTAATTTGGTAAAACAACCTTTTTTACAAATATACCAGCACTTTCAACATTATGACCACTTGACAGTCTATCCTACCTTTCACAGCGCTTTGGATACAAATTCTCAGTATTTCAAAATTCAGTAGAGGTGTCCGGGTTCTAAAACGTATTCCAGGAGTTCTAGAGACACTCTGCCATTCCCCTGGTCTGTTGTTTTGAGCAATGAGACTTTTCATTTTAACACGGGTGTCATACCGGCTTTTTAAAGGCACAGTAAAACATTACTTGGAACCCTAGCCTAACTAACATTTTTATTTCATAGTGTTCTCAATACTTTCATCCTGTTCGATAGCTCTAGGAAAATGAGTTTTTCAGTGTTTCACCAAAACCTTTTCCCGAAAACGCCAACTCCTTTTGACGGGAAAAATAAATGTAAACAGTGTCACACTCGCTTCTCAGCTGTTTGAACAAGATTTCCCAGTGACAAAATTGTGCTGTTCAGATATTCAGTCTATTGGAATATGTATTCCTATTGTGTGAAGCACATTTCTAAATATTTCCCTAGTCTGGAGTCGTAAGTTCTGAGTGCTACACACCAAATTGTCGAGTGATTGAAGCTCATTCATTGTGAATAGCCAACATTACTACACTGTGACCGTCAGCCTGTCCCTAACCCTCTAACCCAAACCCTAAACCTAGCCCACACCTGAGCCTGGACCCTACCTAGCCCAAAACCTTATCCTAACGCTAACCATGAACAGAGCCCTAATTCTCTAACCCTAATACCAGAACTAATCTCGATGACGTCATCACTCCCAGCTGGTCCCCTGGCCAAATCATTATCACCTGGGATCAATTAAGCCTGCCCACGTGGCCCCTCCCCCTTGGTGACGTCATCACATCCCGTTTAATGGCCTAACCAGGCTTCTTTCAAAATCGCCACCTCATTGTCCTGGAATAATAAATGTAAGCAGTATCCAACTCGGTTCTATGTTCTTTGAACACGATTTCCTTGTCAGGAAACAATGTGTTACAGATATTAAGGCCCTTTATTCACGTATTCCTAGTGTTTGAAGCACTTTCTTAGATATTAACCTAGGTTATCATTGTGAATTTCCCGAGTTGGAGTCTCTCTCTTCCAGTGTCTCAACCTTTTTCATTGTGAATTCTAATTTGGTAAAACAACCTTTTTTACAAATATACCAGCACTTTCAACATTATGACCACTTGACAGTCTATCCTACCTTTCACAGCACTTTGGATACAAATTCTCAGTATTTCAAAATTCAGTAGAGATGTTCGGGTTCTAAAACGTATTCCAGGAGTTCTAGAGACACTCTGCCATTCCCCTGGTCTGTTGTTTTGAGCAATGAGACTTTTCATTTTAACACGGGTGTCATACCGGCTTTTTAAAGGCACAGTAAAACATTACTTGGAACCCTAGCCTAACTAACATTTTTATTTCATAGTGTTCTCAATACTTTCATCCTGTTCGATAGCTCTAGGAAAATGAGTTTTTCAGTGTTTCACCAAAACCTTTTCCCGAAAACGCCAACTCCTTTTGACGGGAAAAATAAATGTAAACAGTGTCACACTCGCTTCTCAGCTGTTTGAACAAGATTTCCCAGTGACAAAATTGTGCTGTTCAGATATTCAGTCTATTGGAATATGTATTCCTATTGTGTGAAGCACATTTCTAAATATTTCCCTAGTCTGGAGTCGTAAGTTCTGAGTGCTACACACCAAATTGTCGAGTGATTGAAGCTCATTCATTGTGAATAGCCAACATTACCACACTGTGACCGTCAGCCTGTCCCTAACCCTCTAACCCAAACCCTAAACCTAGCCCACACCTGAGCCTGGACCCTACCTAGCCCAAAACCTTATCCTAACCCTAACCATGAACAGAGCCCCAATTCTCTAACCCTAATACCAGAACTAATCTCGATGACATCATCACTCCCAGCTGGTCCCCTGGCCAAATCATTATCACCTGGGATCAATTAAGCCTGCCCACGTGGCCCCTCCCCCTTGGTGACGTCATCACATCCGGTTTAATGGCCTAACCAGGCTTCTTTCAAAATCGCCAACTCATTGTCCCGGAATAATAAATGTAAGCAGTATCCAACTCGGTTCTATGTTCTTTGAACACGATTTCCTTGTCAGGAAACAATGTGTTACAGATATTATGGCCCTTTATTCACGTATTCCTAGTGTTTGAAGCACTTTCTTAGATATTAACCTAGGTTATCATTGTGAATTTCCCGAGTTGGAGTCTCTCTCTTCCAGTGTCTCAAGCTTTTTCATTGTGAATTCTAATTTGGTAAAACAACCTTTTTTACAAATATACCAGCACTTTCAACATTATGACCACTTGACAGTCTATCCTACCTTTCACAGCGCTTTGGATACAAATTCTCAGTATTTCAAAATTCAGTAGAGATGTTCGGGTTCTAAAACGTATTCCAGGAGTTCTAGAGACACTCTGCCATTCCCCTGGTCTGTTGTTTTGAGCAATGAGACTTTTCATTTTAACACGGGTGTCATACCGGCTTTTTAAAGGCACAGTAAAACATTACTTGGAACCCTAGCCTAACTAACATTTTTATTTCATAGTGTTCTCAATACTTTCATCCTGTTCGATAGCTCTAGGAAAATGAGTTTTTCAGTGTTTCACCAAAACCTTTTCCCGAAAACGCCAACTCCTTTTGACGGGAAAAATAAATGTAAACAGTGTCACACTCGCTTCTCAGCTGTTTGAACAAGATTTCCCAGTGACAAAATTGTGCTGTTCAGATATTCAGTCTATTGGAATATGTATTCCTATTGTGTGAAGCACATTTCTAAATATTTCCCTAGTCTGGAGTCGTAAGTTCTGAGTGCTACACACCAAATTGTCGAGTGATTGAAGCTCATTCATTGTGAATAGCCAACATTACTACACTGTGACCTTCAGCCTGTCCCTAACCCTCTAACCCAAACCCTAAACCTAGCCCACACCTGAGCCTGGACCCTACCTAGCCCAAAACCTTATCCTAACCCTAACCATGAACAGAGCCCCAATTCTCTAACCCTAATACCAGAACTAATCTCGATGACGTCATCACTCCCAGCTGGTCCCCTGGCCAAATCATTATCACCTGGGATCAATTAAGCCTGCCCACGTGGCCCCTCCCCCTTGGTGACGTCATCACATCCGGTTTAATGGCCTAACCAGGCTTCTTTCAAAATCGCCAACTCATTGTCCCGGAATAATAAATGTAAGCAGTATCCAACTCGGTTCTATGTTCTTTGAACACGATTTCCTTGTCAGGAAACAATGTGTTACAGATATTAAGGCCCTTTATTCACGTATTCCTAGTGTTTGAAGCACTTTCTTAGATATTAACCTAGGTTATCATTGTGAATTTCCCGAGTTGGAGTCTCTCTCTTCCAGTGTCTCAACCTTTTTCATTGTGAATTCTAATTTGGTAAAACAACCTTTTTTACAAATATACCAGCACTTTCAACATTATGACCACTTGACAGTCTATCCTACCTTTCACAGCGCTTTGGATACAAATTCTCAGTATTTCAAAATTCAGTAGAGATGTTCGGGTTCTAAAACGTATTCCAGGAGTTCTAGAGACACTCTGCCATTCCCCTGGTCTGTTGTTTTGAGCAATGAGACTTTTCATTTTAACACGGGTGTCATACCGGCTTTTTAAAGGCACAGTAAAACATTACTTGGAACCCTAGCCTAACTAACATTTTTATTTCATAGTGTTCTCAATACTTTCATCCTGTTCGATAGCTCTAGGAAAATGAGTTTTTCAGTGTTTCACCAAAACCTTTTCCCGAAAACGCCAACTCCTTTTGACGGGAAAAATAAATGTAAACAGTGTCACACTCGCTTCTCAGCTGTTTGAACAAGATTTCCCAGTGACAAAATTGTGCTGTTCAGATATTCAGTCTATTGGAATATGTATTCCTATTGTGTGAAGCACATTTCTAAATATTTCCCTAGTCTGGAGTCGTAAGTTCTGAGTGCTACACACCAAATTGTCGAGTGATTGAAGCTCATTCATTGTGAATAGCCAACATTACTACACTGTGACCGTCAGCCTGTCCCTAACCCTCTAACCCAAACCCTAAACCTAGCCCACACCTGAGCCTGGACCCTACCTAGCCCAAAACCTTATCCTAACCCTAACCATGAACAGAGCCCCAATTCTCTAACCCTAATACCAGAACTAATCTCGATGACATCATCACTCCCAGCTGGTCCCCTGGCCAAATCATTATCACCTGGGATCAATTAAGCCTGCCCACGTGGCCCCTCCCCCTTGGTGACGTCATCACATCCGGTTTAATGGCCTAACCAGGCTTCTTTCAAAATCGCCAACTCATTGTCCCGGAATAATAAATGTAAGCAGTATCCAACTCGGTTCTATGTTCTTTGAACACGATTTCCTTGTCAGGAAACAATGTGTTACATATATTAAGGCCCTTTATTCACGTATTCCTAGTGTTTGAAGCACTTTCTTATATATTAACCTAGGTTATCATTGTGAATTTCCCGAGTTGGAGTCTCTCTCTTCCAGTGTCTCAAGCTTTTTCATTGTGAATTCTAATTTGGTAAAACAACCTTTTTTACAAATATACCAGCACTTTCAACATTATGACCACTTGACAGTCTATCCTACCTTTCACAGCGCTTTGGATACAAATTCTCAGTATTTCAAAATTCAGTAGAGATGTTCGGGTTCTAAAACGTATTCCAGGAGTTCTAGAGACACTCTGCCATTCCCCTGGTCTGTTGTTTTGAGCAATGAGACTTTTCATTTTAACACGGGTGTCATACCGGCTTTTTAAAGGCACAGTAAAACATTACTTGGAACCCTAGCCTAACTAACATTTTTATTTCATAGTGTTCTCAATACTTTCATCCTGTTCGATAGCTCTAGGAAAATGAGTTTTTCAGTGTTTCACCAAAACCTTTTCCCGAAAACGCCAACTCCTTTTGACGGGAAAAATAAATGTAAACAGTGTCACACTCGCTTCTCAGCTGTTTGAACAAGATTTCCCAGTGACAAAATTGTGCTGTTCAGATATTCAGTCTATTGGAATATGTATTCCTATTGTGTGAAGCACATTTCTAAATATTTCCCTAGTCTGGAGTCGTAAGTTCTGAGTGCCACACACCAAATTGTTCAGGGATTGAAGCTCATTCATTGTGAATAGCCAACATTACTACACTGTGACCGTCAGCCTGTCCCTAACCCTCTAACCCAAACCCTAAACCTAGCCCTAACCTGAGCCTGGACCCTACCTAGCTCAAAACCTTATCCTAACCCTAACCATGAACAGAGCCCCAATTGTCTAACCCTAATACCAGAACTAATCTCGATGATGTCATCACTCCCAGCTGGTCCCCTGGCCAAATCATTATCACCTGGGATCAATTAAGCCTGCCCACGTGGCCCCTCCCCCTTGGTGACGTCATCACATCCGGTTTAATGGCCTAACCAGGCTTCTTTCAAAATCGCCAACTCATTGTCCTGGAATAATAAATGTAAGCAGTATCCAACTCGGTTCTATGTTCTTTG
The DNA here is from genome assembly GCF_951640355.1 of Cnephaeus nilssonii. Lineage (NCBI taxonomy): Eukaryota > Metazoa > Chordata > Mammalia > Chiroptera > Vespertilionidae > Cnephaeus > Cnephaeus nilssonii. The sequence continues at coordinate 5,084 of NW_027645477.1, read as the reverse complement.
AACACGATTTCCTTGTCAGGAAACAATGTGTTACAGATATTAAGGCCCTTTATTCACGTATTCCTAGTGTTTGAAGCACTTTCTTAGATATTAACCGAGGTTATCATTGTGAATTTCCCGAGTTGGAGACTCTCTCTTCCAGTGTCTCAAGCTTTTTCATTGTGAATTCTAATTTGGTAAAACAACCTTTTTTACAAATATACCAGCACTTTTAACATTATTACCACTTGACAGTCTATCCTACCTTTCACAGCGCTTTGGATACAAATTCTCAGTATTTCAAAATTCAGTAGAGATGTTCGGGTTCTAAAACGTATTCCAGGAGTTCTAGAGACACTCTGCCATTCCCCTGGTCTGTTGTTTTGAGCAATGAGACTTTTCATTTTAACACGGGTGTCATACCTGCATTTTAAAGGCACAGTAAAACATTACTTGGAACCCTAGCCTAACTAACATTTTTATTTCATAGTGTTCTCAATACTTTCATCCTGTTCGATAGCTCTAGGAAAATGTGTTTTTCAGTGTTTCACCAAAACCTTTTCCCGAAAACGCCAACTCCTTTTGACGGGAAAAATAAATGTAAACAGTGTCACACTCGCTTCTCGGCTGTTTGAACAAGATTTCCCAGTGACAAAATTGTGCTGTTCAGATATACAGTCTATTGGAATATGTATTCCTATTGTGTGAAGCACATTTCTAAATATTTCCCTAGTCTGGAGTCGTAAGTTCTGAGTGCTACACACCAAATTGTCCAGTGATTGAAGCTCATTCATTGTGAATAGCCAACATTACTACACTGTGACCCTCAGCCTGTCCCTAACCCTCTAACCCAAACCCTAAACCTAGCCCACATCTGAGCCTGGACCCTACCTAGCCCAAAACCTTATCCTAACCCTAAAATGAACAAGCCCCAATTTTCTATCCCTAATACCAGAACTAATCTCGATGAGGTCATCACTCCCAGCTGGTCCCCTGGCCAAATCATTATCACCTGGGATCAATTAAGCCTGCCCACGTGGCCCCTCCCCCTTGGTGACGTCATCACAGCCGGTTTAATGGCCTAACCAGGCTTCTTTCAAAATCGCCAACTCATTGTCCCGGAATAATAAATGTAAGCAGTATCCAACTCGGTTCTATGTTCTTTGAACACGATTTCCTTGTCAGGAAACAATGTGTTACAGATATTAAGGCCCTTTATTCACGTATTCCTAGTGTTTGAAGCACTTTCTTAGATATTAACCTAGGTTATCATTGTGAATTTCCCGAGTTGGAGTCTCTCTCTTCCAGTGTCTCAAGCTTTTTCATTGTGAATTCTAATTTGGTAAAACAACCTTTTTTACAAATATACCAGCACTTTCAACATTATGACCACTTGACAGTCTATCCTACCTTTCACAGCGCTTTGGATACAAATTCTCAGTATTTCAAAATTCAGTAGAGATGTTCGGGTTCTAAAATGTATTCCAGGAGTTCTAGAGACACACTGCCATTCCCCTGGTCTGTTGTTTTGAGCAATGAGACTTTTCATTTTAACACGGGTGTCATACCTGCTTTTTAAAGGCACAGTAAAACATTACTTGGAACCCTAGCCTAACTAACATTTTTATTTCATAGTGTTCTCAATACTTTCATCCTGTTCGATAGCTCTAGGAAAATGAGTTTTTCAGTGTTTCACCAAAACCTTTTCCCGAAAACGCCAACTCCTTTTGACGGGAAAAATAAATGTAAACAGTGTCACACTCGCTTCTCAGCTGTTTGAACAAGATTTCCCAGTGACAAAATTGTGCTGTTCAGATATTCAGTCTATTGGAATATGTATTCCTATTGTGTGAAGCACATTTCTAAATATTTCCCTAGTCTGGAGTCGTAAGTTCTGAGTGCTACACACCAAATTGTCCAGTGATTGAAGCTCATTCATTGTGAATAGCCAACATTACTACACTGTGACCCTCATCCTGTCCCTAACCCTCTAACCCAAACCCTAAACCTAGCCCACACCTGAGCCTGGACCCTACCTAGCCCAAAACCTTATCCTAACCCTAACCATGAACAGAGCCCCAATTCTCTAACCCTAATACCAGAACTAATCTCGATGACGTCATCACTCCCAGCTGGTCCCCTGGCCAAATCATTATCACCTGGGATCAATTAAGCCTGCCCACGTGGCCCCTCCCCCTTGGTGACGTCATCACATCCAGTTTAATGGCCTAACCAGGTTCTTTCAAAATCGCCAACTCATTGTCCCGGAATAATAAATGTAACCAGTATCCAACTGGGTTCTATGTTCTTTGAACACGATTTCCTTGTCAGGAAAAAATGTGTTACAGATATTAAGGCCCTTTGTTCACGTATTCCTAGTGTTTGAAGCACTTTCTTAGATATTAACCTAGGTTATCTTTGGGAATTTCCCGAGTTGGAGTCTCTCTCTTCCTGTCTCTCAAGCTTTTTCATTGTGAATTCTAATTTGGTAAAACAACCTTTTTTACAAATATACCAGCACTTTCAACATTATTACCACTCGACAATCTATCCTACCTTTCACAGCGCTTTGGATACAAATTCTCAGTATTTCAAAATTCAGTAGAGATGTTCGGGTTCTAAAACGTATTCCAGGAGTTCTAGAGACACTCTGCCATTCCCCTGGTCTGTTGTTTTGAGCAATGAGACTTTTCATTTTAACACGGGTGTCATACCTGCATTTTAAAGGCACAGTAAAACATTACTTGGAACCCTAGCCTAACTAACATTTTTATTTCATAGTGTTCTCAATACTTTCATCCTGTTCGATAGCTCTAGGAAAATGTGTTTTTCAGTGTTTCACCAAAACCTTTTCCCGAAAACGCCAACTCCTTTTGACGGGAAAAATAAATGTAAACAGTGTCACACTCGCTTCTCAGCTGTTTGAACAAGATTTCCCAGTGACAAAATTGTGCTGTTCAGATATACAGTCTATTGGAATATGTATTCCTATTGTGTGAAGCACATTTCTAAATATTTCCCTAGTCTGGAGTCGTAAGTTCTGAGTGCTACACACCAAATTGTCCAGTGATTGAAGCTCATTCATTGTGAATAGCCAACATTACTACACTGTGACCCTCAGCCTGTCCCTAACCCTCTAACCCAAACCCTAAACCTAGCCCACATCTGAGCCTGGACCCTACCTAGCCCAAAACCTTATCCTAACCCTAAAATGAACAAGCCCCAATTTTCTATCCCTAATACCAGAACTAATCTCGATGAGGTCATCACTCCCAGCTGGTCCCCTGGCCAAATCATTATCACCTGGGATCAATTAAGCCTGCCCACGTGGCCCCTCCCCCTTGGTGACGTCATCACAGCCGGTTTAATGGCCTAACCAGGCTTCTTTCAAAATCGCCAACTCATTGTCCCGGAATAATAAATGTAAGCAGTATCCAACTCGGTTCTATGTTCTTTGAACACGATTTCCTTGTCAGGAAACAATGTGTTACAGATATTAAGGCCCTTTATTCACGTATTCCTAGTGTTTGAAGCACTTTCTTAGATATTAACCTAGGTTATCATTGTGAATTTCCCGAGTTGGAGTCTCTCTCTTCCAGTGTCTCAAGCTTTTTCATTGTGAATTCTAATTTGGTAAAACAACCTTTTTTACAAATATACCAGCACTTTCAACATTATGACCACTTGACAGTCTATCCTACCTTTCACAGCGCTTTGGATACAAATTCTCAGTATTTCAAAATTCAGTAGAGATGTTCGGGTTCTAAAATGTATTCCAGGAGTTCTAGAGACACACTGCCATTCCCCTGGTCTGTTGTTTTGAGCAATGAGACTTTTCATTTTAACACGGGTGTCATACCTGCTTTTTAAAGGCACAGTAAAACATTACTTGGAACCCTAGCCTAACTAACATTTTTATTTCATAGTGTTCTCAATACTTTCATCCTGTTCGATAGCTCTAGGAAAATGAGTTTTTCAGTGTTTCACCAAAACCTTTTCCCGAAAACGCCAACTCCTTTTGACGGGAAAAATAAATGTAAACAGTGTCACACTCGCTTCTCAGCTGTTTGAACAAGATTTCCCAGTGACAAAATTGTGCTGTTCAGATATTCAGTCTATTGGAATATGTATTCCTATTGTGTGAAGCACATTTCTAAATATTTCCCTAGTCTGGAGTCGTAAGTTCTGAGTGCTACACACCAAATTGTCCAGTGATTGAAGCTCATTCATTGTGAATAGCCAACATTACTACACTGTGACCCTCATCCTGTCCCTAACCCTCTAACCCAAACCCTAAACCTAGCCCACACCTGAGCCTGGACCCTACCTAGCCCAAAACCTTATCCTAACCCTAACCATGAACAGAGCCCCAATTCTCTAACCCTAATACCAGAACTAATCTCGATGACGTCATCACTCCCAGCTGGTCCCCTGGCCAAATCATTATCACCTGGGATCAATTAAGCCTGCCCACGTGGCCCCTCCCCCTTGGTGACGTCATCACATCCAGTTTAATGGCCTAACCAGGTTCTTTCAAAATCGCCAACTCATTGTCCCGGAATAATAAATGTAACCAGTATCCAACTGGGTTCTATGTTCTTTGAACACGATTTCCTTGTCAGGAAAAAATGTGTTACAGATATTAAGGCCCTTTGTTCACGTATTCCTAGTGTTTGAAGCACTTTCTTAGATATTAACCTAGGTTATCTTTGGGAATTTCCCGAGTTGGAGTCTCTCTCTTCCTGTCTCTCAAGCTTTTTCATTGTGAATTCTAATTTGGTAAAACAACCTTTTTTACAAATATACCAGCACTTTCAACATTATTACCACTCGACAATCTATCCTACCTTTCACAGCGCTTTGGATACAAATTCTCAGTATTTCAAAATTCAGTAGAGATGTTTGGGTTCTAAAACGTATTCCAGGAGTTCTAGAGACACTCTGCCATTCCACTGGTCTGTTGTGTTGAGCAATGAGACTTTTCATTTTAACACGGGTGTCATACCGGCTTTTTAAGGCACAGTAAAACCTTACTTGGAACCCTAGCCTAACTAACATTTTTATTTCATAGTTTTCTCAATACTTTCATACTATTCGATAGCTCT